>NC_058404.1:110805713-111021989 GCF_002201575.2 Neomonachus schauinslandi | reverse complement strand
GTCTGCCTTTGGCTCAGGTCATGATCCCAGGGTCCTGGGATCGAGCCCTGCATTAGGCTCCCTGCTCAGCGGGGAGTCTGCTTCTCCCTTTTCCTCTGCCTGCAGCTCCCCCTGCTTGCACTCTCTCTCTCTGTCAAATAAATAAATAAAATCTCAAAAAAAAAAAAAAAAGATTGGGGAGCCTGGGTGGCTCAGCCGTTAAGCGTCTGCCTTTGGCTCAGGTCATGATCCCAGGGTCCTGGGATCAAGCCCCACATCGGGCTCCCTGCTCGGCGGGAAGCCTGTTTCTCCCTCTCCCACTCCCTCTGCTTCTGTTCCTGCTCTCACTAACTCTTTTTCTGTCAAAATAAATAAATAAAATCTTAAAAAATAATAATAATAAAAAAATTAAAAAATTAAAAAAAAAATAAGATCATCAACCTAGTTGGTGATACACAAAATCTGTGTATTATCACAGACAATATGCTTAGTCTTTCCTAATGAAATGATTTAAAATGAAATAATAACAACAGTAGTTATGCCCAATTAAGCATCTACTAAGATAGTGCTTTTCATAGACCCTTTTGATAAATACAAAAATACCACAACCATTATTAATGCTATTTAACATCATGGCTGGGGCGCCTGGGTGGCTCAGTTGTTAAGTGTCCACCTTCAGCTCATGTCATGATCCCAGGGTCCTGGGATCGAGCCCCGCATCAGGCTCCCCACTCAGCAGGAAGCCTGCTTCTCCCTCTCCCACTCCCCCTGCTTGGGTTCCCTCTCTCTCTGTCAAATAAATAAAATCTTAAAAAAAAAAAAAAAATTTAACACCATGGCCAAAATCAACACAATGATAATAAGAATATGCATTTTATTTATTTTTTTTTTTTTTAAGATTTTATTTATTTGACAGAGAGAGAGACAGCAAGAGAGGGAACACAAGCAGGGGGAGTGGGAGAGGGAGAAGCAGGCTTCCTGCTGACTGGGGAGCCTGATGCGGGGCTCGATCCCAGGACCCTGGGATCATGACCTGAGCCGAAGGCAGATGCTTAACGACTGAGCCACCCAGGCGCCCCAAGAATATGCATTTTAACACTTTTAGAATCACCATACTAAACTGCACTTTACATAAATTATTTCTAATTTTTACACCAACATAATAAAGTCTGTCTTATGGTCTGTTTTACAGTACAGAATTTAGACAGAGAGGCTAGGCTAGCTAGGAAGCATTTTAAAGTGGGAAATGAGGGGCGCCTGGGTGGCTCAGTTGGTTAAGCGACTGCCTTCGGCTCAGGTCATGATCCTGGAGTCCCGGGATCGAGTCCCGCATCGGGCTCCCTGCTCGGCGAGGAGCCTGCTTCTCTCTCTGACCCTCCCCCCTCTCATGTACTCTCTCTCATTCTCGCTCTCTCAAATAAATAAATAAAATCTTTAAAAAAAAATAAAATAAAATAAAGTGGGAAATGAACCAAGAATGACCAAACTTTAATATCCTTATTCTTTACACTAAAATATGCCTTTAGTTCCCTTTCTTTCTCCAAAAGGGGAAAACAGAGAATATTTGAGAAAATATTATATATAGGAATAATTTCCCAAAATATTTCCCACTATAGTTCTCAGCCTATCAAGACCATGTAATACAATTAAGTTAGAGTCAATTTCTGGGGTCAGATCCCAGCCCTACCACTGCAATTCTATGAACATGGGCAAGTTACTGAACCTTTCTGTACTGCACTCCTATTCTAAAAAAAATCACAGCGTTGTGTAGATTAAATGAAATATCTAAAAGTTTTTAGCAAGGGTGTGGCTAATAATAAATGTTGAAGAAGTATTAGCTATAATTAATGCTATTAATACCATGTCTATACTCTTTAACAAAATTCATATAGAAATTTTTTTAACTTAAATATAGAGATTTAAGTAACTTAAAAATAGGATAGAAACATTAAAATACCTCCAGGCACTTCAGAAATATACTCTCCAAACATTCTCCTTTGTCATCATATAAAATTGCCTATATTAAAACAAAATAAATGTTAAAAAGAAACAAATTCTGCTTTTCTTAAACATCTTCAATAGCAAATCAAAAATGGTTGTATGAATAAGTTCTATAATGAAAGAATTACCCAATTTGTTTTGGATTAGAAAGTACATCTATTTCAAATGTTTCCTAAGCAACTATTCAATCTGTGCAAGACAGCAAAGGTATATGCCTAAGAAATTCATGAACTTAATCTCTGCCAGGAGGATCCTGGAATGGAAATGGGAAGAAAACAGAATTGGAATGCATTAGAGGGCAAAACAGGAGGCAAGATAAGTAAAGAGGGGTGCCTGAGTGGCTCAGTTGGTTAAGCGTCTGCCTTGGGCTCAGGTCATGATTCCAGGGTCCTGGGATTGAGCCCCAAGCTGGGCTCTCTGCTCAACAGGGAGTCTGCTTCTCCCTCTGTGCTCTCTCTCTCTCTCTCAAATAAATAAAATCTTAAAAAAAAAAAGGATGTGACATGGAGGATTGGGGAGATGATCAGTGCTTGAAATAAGTCATCAGCATTGGGAAAAGAGACTTATATGGGGTATAAGGAATAAAACTTGTTGAATGGAAGCAATAAGGGAGAAAAAGGAAGTTAAGGTAATTATAATTTTCTGGCTTTCTCCTTGTGTCTTTAGCCATTTTTTTTTTTAAAGATTTTATTTATTTTTATTTGAGAGAGAGAGAATGAGAGAGAGGGAGTACATGAGAGGTGGGAGGGTCAGAGGGAGAAGCAGACTCCCTGCCGAGCAGGGAGCCCGACGCGGGACTCGATCCAGGGACTCCAGGATCATGACCTGAGCCGAAGGCAGTCGCTTAACCAACTGAGCCACCCAGGCGCCCTGTCTTTAGCCATTTTTTATAGCACTTTCCCCACTAGCCCTTTAAATGTTACTGTTTCCATCACTTTGGAGAATAGTTTGGCGTTCTTAAAAGGTTAAAAACAGAGATGCCATGAGATCCAGCAATTCCACTCCACTCTGTACATATACAGAGCAATGAAAACATATGTCTTCACAAAAACTTGCACACAAATGTTCATAGCAGCAAAAATAGCAGCCAAGGGGTGCCTGGGTGGCTCAGTCGTTAAGTGTCTGCCTTCCGCTCAGGTCATGATCCCAGGGTCCTGGGATCGAGCCCCACATCGGGCTCCCTGCTCAGTGGGAAAGCCTGCTTCTCCCTCTCCCACTCCCCCTGCTTGTGTTCCCTCTCTCGCTGTGTCTTTCTCTGTCAAATAAATAAATGAAATCTTAAAAAAAAAAAAAATAGCAGCCAAAAAGTGGAAACAATTCAAATCTGTATCAGTTGAAGAATAGATTAAAAAAATGTGATATATCCACACAATAGACTATTACTGAGCAATAAAAAGAATAAAGTATTGAAACATGCTTCAACATGGATGAAACTTGAAAACATGCTAAATGAAAGAAGTCATTCAATGAAAGACTACCTATTGTACCATTCCATTCATGTGAAAGGTCCAGAATAGGCAAATCTATTGAGGCAAATCTACTGAGACAAAGAATAAGAGCAAAAGTTCTTACAATGACCAATAAGGCCTACATAATCCCCTTGATCTCCATTCTCATCCTTGCTCACTCTACTCCTTGTTGTCTGCCTAACCCACTAGACAAACATATTCATTTAGTTTACTGGTCTGTCTCCTCCATGTTGTTTCCATGAAGTCAGGGGTTCATGTGTTTTGTTCCCTCTGCATCCTCAAGAACAGTGTGTAACTCATAACAGGTGCTCAAAAAACATCTGTTAAAGAAATAAATGTAGGGGAGCCTGGGTGGCTCAGTTGGTTGGGCATCTGCATTCAGCTCAGGTCATGATTCCAGGTCCTGGGATGGAGCCCCACATTGGGCTCCCTACTCAGCAGGGGTTCTGCTTTGCCCTCCTCCTCTCTCCCTCTGTTGCGGGTGTGCTCTCTCTCTCAAATAAATAAAATCTTCAAAGAAAAAGAAAAAAAGAAAGAAATGTATGAATTCACTCCAGAAGCTTCAAATATCATCTAAATGCCACGTACTCCCAATCAGTATTAGTAGCCCAGAACTTTCCTGAGTTCCAGGTCTCTATAGCCAATTATTTAAATGTTCCTATGACACTGCAAATTCATTAAGTTCAAAATGGAACTCAAAATCTTAATTTTGGGGTGCCTGAGTGGCTCATTCGGCTAGGCATCTGACACTTGATATCGGCTCAGGTCATGATCTCAGGGTCGTGGGATCAGGTTCCAAGTCGGACTCTGCACTCAGTGCAAGGTCTGCCTGAGATGTTCTCTCTCCCTCTGCCCCTCTCCCTGCTTGCATGAGTGCGTGCACTCTCTCTATATATGTATATATAATAAATAAATCTTTAAAAAATTTTTTAATTTTTTCTCCTAAACTTATGCTTTTTCTTTTTGAGATATCCTATCTCAGTACCTCAGTGTATCCTATCACAATACAAAAACCTGAAAGTCATTATGGATTCTTCTCACCTTCCATGTCCAAGACCTTAAGGTTCTATAATAATTTCACAATTTCTCTCTAATCATCCTTTCTCTCCATTGTCATTGCTAATGCCTGCTTGGTCAGACCCCCACCACTTTTTGTCTACATTATTCTTTAGCCTACAGTCTTCTTAAATTCAATCTTTCATCCTACACAGCTTAAATGTTATGTTATACATTGTTGCCAGAATGATATAAAAAAGAAATATGATTATGTCACTCTTCTGCTCATAATTCTTCACTGGCTCCTAAAGCTCAGTATACAATGTCCTCTGTGATAGGACTCCTGACTACCTCTTCAAGCCATATATTCTACAATTTCCCAATATGAGCCCTTCATTCCAGGCATATTTAACTGCTTATAGTTACCCAAATTTTTAATAGTTTCATCCTCTATGTTGTTATAGCTATGACACCATCTTTAGCTCCCCTCCCTCCAACCTATCAATTCTGTTTACAAAACAAATACTCAAAAAATACTCTTTATCTGGAAAGACTTCTCTGAACCAGAATCAGACTTTGATATCACTCCCACAGAACCCTAAGCATATCTCTATACATATTATAATCCTTATGTTCTTAGATAAAAGCTGCTTAAAGACAGAAACTATTAAGTTACCATTTATTGCATTCTTACAATGTGCCAGGTACTTTAAGAGGTTTATACATTTTCTCATTTAATCCTCAAGACAACTTTATTAAAGAGAATGTAGGCCTTGAGAAGCTAAATAACTTGCCAAGATTATACATCTAGTAAGTGAAGAGCCAGGATTCAAACTAAGGTCTATGTGACATTAACTGGTCTTCCACATAGCCTTTATATGTCTTATTTAAACTGTCCCACTGCCTACCAGCAACATATGTTTATTAAATGACTCAATTAATGAAAATAAGTAACCCTGACAGTAAGAATTTGGATAGGTAAAGATAATACTAGCAAGAGAAATGGTGTAAGCAGTGGCTTGGATTTGAGAACAAGGGTGTTACTTAGTATACAGAGAGATTACTAACTTTCCTGATCACAGAAAATCCCTGGAACTAACTTGAATTTATCTTGTTTTCCTATGACTTACCAATGTAAGGGATAAAATAGACATTCAAAATACATGCTATATGCTGAAGATAAAATTGGATTATACCACTAGCGTAACCCAATATTACAATTTTGTACCCAAAGACATGAAGGATATGCAGAATCTAACCAGATGTCTTTTTAATATAAGACAAAATCTGTAAGACTTTGAAGACTTAGCCCAACCAAATAGGGAAAATATTTTTTAAAAAATTACATAGGGGCACCTGGGTGGCTCAGGCGTCAAGCGTCTGCCTTCGGTTCAGGTCATGATCCCAGGGTCCTGGGATCGAGCCCCACATTGGTCTCCCTGCTCTGCAGGAAACCTGCTTCTCCCTCTTCCACTCCCCCTGCTTGTGTTCCCTCTCTCACTGTGTCTCTCCCTGTCAAATAAATAAATAAAATCTTTAAAAAATAAAATTAAATTAAAAATAAAAATAAATAAAAAATTACACAGAATATCATCAACAGTGAATGGATTAGTTTACGACAAATTATTAAAAAATATGAATGAAGATAGGCATAGACATTCATCTACTCAAATCAAAAGAAATAGATGATATGACTTAAACCCAAGATATCAACTATGAGACCCTTCCTAAAGAGCATGGACTTGGAGATCCCATTGTTACTCCAACTAAACACAAGGTTCAACATGTCCCTTTATGATGCTGGTAAGGTTACAGTGATTATAACCCTAGGTCTCAACTCTCAGGCTGGAATCTAATTTGTAACTTCAGTTCACTGGTATAACTCTAATTTACTTGGGACAGTAACATTTTTATTTAAAGTTTGTTTGTTTATTTAAAGTACTATTTATTTATTTATTTATTTACTTACTTACTTACTTAAAGTACTCTCTACACCCAATGTGGGGTTCGAACTCATGACCCCAAAATCAAGAGTCACATGCTCTTTGGACTGACCCAGCCAGGGGGCTCTTATGGGAAAGTGCCTTTTAACTCCTGAAACATTTAGAACTGGATAGTGATAAGGCAGTAATTCAAACCAAAAATATCAATGTTTTGAACTAAGATCATGAATAGGTTTTAGTAATTATGCAATTAATGATTTTAAAGTAATTTGTGTTATTTTAATTTTCAAAAAATATTTTTTACTTTTATTTCTTTCTCTATTTTTTAAGATTTTATTTGGGAGCGCCTGGGTGGCTCAGTCGTTAAGCGTCTGCCTTTGGCTCAGGTCATGATCCCAAGGTCCTGGGATCAAGCCCTGCATCGGGCTCCCTGCTCCACAAGAAGCCTGCTTCTCCCTCTCCGACTCCCCCTCCTTGTGTTCCCTCTCTCTCTGTCAAATAAAAATAATAATAATAAAATTTTTTAAAAGAGTGTCTGCCTTTGGCTCAGGTCATGATCCCAGAGTCCTGGGATTGAGCCCCACATCAGGCTCCCTGCTCTGCGGGAAGCCTGCTTCTCCCTCTCCCACTCCCCTTGCTTGTGCTCCTTCTCTCGCTGTGTCTCTCTCTATCAAATAAATAAATAAAATCTTTAAAACAAACAAAAAAATAAATAAAGATTTTGTTTATTTGTCAGAGAGAGAGAGAGAGCGCGCACACACAAGCAGGCAGAGTGGCAGGCAGAAGGGGAAGCAGGCTCCACGCTGAGCAAGGAGCCAGACACGGGACTCGATCCGAGGACACAGGACTCCATCCAAGGACCCCAGGATCATGACAGGAGCTGGAGGCAGATGCTTAACCAACTGAGCCACCCAGTCGTCCCTATTTTTTACTTTAAAAGGTACTTATAGGGGCGCCTGGATGGCTCAGTCAGTTAGATGTCCGACTCTTGATTTTGGCTCAGGTCATGATCTCAGGGTCATCAAATCGAGCCCCACATGAGGTTCCAAGCTGGACATGGAGTCTGCTTAAGATTTTCTTTCTCCCTCTCCCTCTGCCCCCTCCTCCCCAACCCCGCTCCCTCTCTCTCTCAAAAAGAAAAGGTACTTTAATGCTTCAATTTACATTTTACATGCATCTAACAGATTAGACAAATTACACATTAATGATTCCAAATGTGTAACTGAGAAATTCATTTTGGACAGGTTACTTTTTAACTGAAAGTTAATTTTACTAAGTTTATAAACAGCATTAGAATACTTATATTTTAAGAATAACTGTTTATGTTTAATTTCTTAGATACACTAGAAGGATTTAATTGGGAGGTTTTTGTTTGTTAGGGCAACTAAAATGCTAAAGAAAGAAACTTAGGGGCAGCTGGCTGGCTCAGTCAATACAGCATTCCACTCTTGACTTTGGAGTTATGAGTTCGAGCCCCACCTTGGATGTAAAGATTACTTTAAAAAGAGGGGGCGGGGTGGCACCTGGCTGGCTTTTTTTTTTTAAGATTTTATTTATTTATTTGAGAGCGAGAGAGAGAAAGAGAGCACGAGAAGGGGGAGGGTCAGAGGGAGAAACAGACTCCCCGCTGAGCAGACAGCCTGATGTGGGACTTGATCCCAGGACTCCAGTATCATGACCTGAGCTGAAGGCAGTTGCTCAACCAACTGAGCCACCCAGGCTCCCCACCTGGCTGGCTTGGTAGGAGCATTTGACTCTTGATCTCAGGTTTGTGTGTTCAAGCCCCATGTTGTGAGTGAAGATTACTTAAAAAAAAAAAAAAATCTTAAAAAAAAAATCAAATAAATTTGTAAATTTAAAATATTTAAAATTTTATGTTTGTTGACAGACGGATTATTAAAAGTATCTAGTTTGGGGCAACTGGATGGCTCAATCGGTTGAACGCCTGACTCTTGGTTTCAGCTGGGGTTGTGATCTCAGGGTCATGATCTCAGGGTCGTGAGATGAGGCCCTGCATCAAGCTCTTCACTGGGTGTGGAGCCTACTTGGGATTCTCTCTCCCTCTCCCTCTGCCCACTAGTGCTCACACTCTCTCTCTTTCAAAAATAGTAATAATAAAATAAAATCATTAAAAACATACACCTAGGGCGCCTGGGTGGCTCAGATGGTTAAGCGTCTGCCTTTGGCTCAGGTCATGATCCTGGAGTCCCTGGATCGAGTCCCGCATCGGGCTCCCTGCTTGGCGGGGAGCCTGCTTCTCCCTCTCCCTCTACTGTTCCCCCTGCTTGTGCTCTCTCACTCTACCAAATAAATAAATAAAATCTTTAAAAAAAAATATATATATATACCTAGTAGGGCACCTGGGTGGCACAGTCAGTTAAGTGTCTGCCTTCAGCTCAGGTCATGATCCCAGGGTCTTGAGATTGAGCCCCACATCAGCAGGGATCCTGCTTCTCCCTCTCCCTCTGCCCCCCAACTTGTACTCTCTCTTTTGCTCTGCGCTCTCGCTCTCAAATAAAATCTTAAAAAAAAAAGTATTTAGCTTGTGCAACTTAAGTTGACTGAACATTAAACCCACTGAAAGTTAAACTAAAGTTAATAGGATTTGTAAATTGAACTTGAAGGCTTAAAGCAAAACTAGTTTTTCTTTTAATTTTCTGTTTTAATTGTTAATTCACTAATAATAATAAGTAGCCTTTCTACATTGAGAAGCTTGTCTTACTGATAACTTCACAATGATAGATATGTGGAGTAAGAACAGAATATGGAATAAGTCAATCAGAGAAAGACAATTATATGATTTCACTCATATGTGGAATTTAAGAAACAAAACAGAGGATCAAAGGGGAAGGGAGGGAAAAATAAAATAAGACGAAATCAGAGAGGGAGACAAACCATAAGAGACTTTTTTTTTTAAGATTGTATTCATTTATTTGACAGAGAAAATGAGAGCACAAGCAGGGTGAACAGCAGAGGGAGACTGAGAAGCAGATTGCTGAGCAAGGAACCCGAAACAGGGCTCAATCCCAGGATGCTGGGATCATGACCTGAGCCGAAGGCAGGTGCCATCCTAAGCCATCCTAAGCCATCCAGGCACCCCAAAAGACTCTTAACTATAGGAAACAAACTGAGGGTTGCTGGAGGGGAGGCGGGTGGGGGGATGGGGTAACTGGGTGATGGACATTAAGGAGGGCACGTGATGTAATGAGCACTGGATGTTACATGTAACTGATGAATCACTGAACTCTACCTCTGAAACTAATAATATACTATATGTTAATTTATTGAATTTAAATAAAATAAATTTAAAAAAACAAAACATGGAGATCTGTAAATGTAATAAAGTTGTTCTTTTAAATTTGTAGTATTAAGAAAGACAATAGACTGGTTAGGATATGGGCTCTGGAGCCAAAAAGCCTAGTGTCGCATATGACTCCTCCACTCTCTAGCTGTGAGATCTGTGGACAAGCTACTTTATCTCTCTGTGTCTCAGTTTCAACCTCAGTAAAATACAGAGAAAAACAGTACTCTAAAAGGGGAGTTATGTAGACTAAGTAACTTGACACATTAAAAGCATGCCTGGCACATGACAATATAAGTTTTTTTAAAAATCCATTTGGGGGAGGGGCGACTGGGTGGCTCAATCAGTTAAGCATCTGCTTTTGGCTCAGGTCATGATCCCAGGGTCCTGGGATGGAGCCCTGTATCGGGCTCCCTGCTCGGCAGGGAGCCTGCTTCTCCCTCTCCCTGTGCTGCTCCCCCTGCTTGTTCTCTTTCTCTCTCTCTCTGTCAAATAAATAAAATCTTTAAAAAAAAAAAAAAAATCCATTTGGGGGAGGGTACCAGGGGGATTGCTAAATGGATGAAGGGAGTCAAGATTCAAAACTCTAGTTATAAAATAATGTACAGCAGGGCGCCTGGGTGGCTCAGTCATTAAGCGTCTGCCTTTGGCTCGGGTCATGATCCCAGTGTCCTGGGATCGAGCCTCACATCGGGCTCTCTGCTCAGCAGGAAGCCTGCTTCTCCCTCTCCCAATCCCCTGCTTGTCTTCCCTCTCTCGCTGTCTCTCTCTCTGTCAAATAAAGAAATAAAATCTTAAAAAAAAAGACCATTTTTTTTAAAATTATGATGACCATAATTAATAACACTATTGCATATTTAAAAGTTGCTAAGAGTAGGGCGCCTGGGTGGCTCAGTTGGTTAAGCGACTGCCTTCGGCTCAGGTCATGATCCTGGAGTCCCGGGATCGAGTCCCGCATCGGGCTCCCTGCTCGGCAGGGAGTCTGCTTCTCCCTCTGACCCTCCTCCCTCTCATGCTCTCTGTCTCTCATTCTCTTTCCCTCAAAAAAAAAAAAAAAATCTTTAAAAAAAAAAAAAAAAAAAAAAAAAAAAAAGTTGCTAAGAGTAAATCTTGAAAGTCCTCATCACAAAAAATAAAAGGAAAAAATCATTTTAACTATGGTGACAGATGGTAACTATACTTCTTATCATCATTTTGCAATGCATACAAATATCAAATTATTATGCTGTATACTTGAAACTAGTATTATGTTAAATGTCAGTTATACCTCAATAAAAACAATAAGCAAACAGAGCTCTCCCTAACTGGGTGGGCCTTATCCAATCAGTGGAAGGACTGAAGAGAACAGAAAGACTGAGTAAGAGAAAACTCCTCCTGCCTGACTGTCTCTGAGCTGGGACATGAGTGCTCTCCTGCCTTTTGACTCAAACTGAAACACCAGCTCTTCCTGAGTCTCAAACCTCCCATCATTTATACTGAAACTATACAATTGGCTTTGTTGAGTCTTCATCTTACCAACTACAGATCTTGGCACTTATCAGCCTCCACAATCACATGATTCAATTCCCTAGAATAAATCACTTCTTTTTCTCTCTCTCCATATACATATATATACATAGACAGAGATTGGGGCATCTGGATGGCTCAGTCAGTTAAGCGTCTGCCTTTGGCTCAGGTCATGATCCCAGGGTCCTGGATGGAGGCCCACATTGGGCTCCTTGCTCAATTGGGAGCCTGCTTCTCTCTCTCCCTCTACCCCCCAACCTCGTGCTCTCTCTCACTCTCTCTCTCAAAATAAATAAATAAAACTCTTTTTAAAAAAAAGACAGATTAAAGAGAAAGATTTATATATCTTTATATATTTCTGTGTAAGTACATACACAACTGAGTTCTAAGGAAAACTTTAATGTTTGAGAAGAGAATGAGCCCACAGAAAATATTTAGATGTCAATAAGCAACCTCAGGAAAGTGTGGTGTCACAGAAGTCAAACGAAGAGTTGTTATGAAGAATGGAGGAGCCAAGGCTGTTGCATAAGGTCATGAGAACTGGTATGAGAAAATTACAATTCAGCAGATGCAGATATTTGGGGTGAAAAAAGAAACCCATAGAGAAGGATCAGCATATCTAGTAAAGTGAAAGATCACCCAGTAAATAATTCTCTCAAGACCGTTAGGATCAGAGGGCCTGGGTGGCTCAGTTGGTCAAGCACCTGACTTTGGCTCGGGTCATGATCTTGGGGTCCTGGGATCAAGTCCCGTGTCGGGTTCTGTGCTCAGCGGGGAGCCTGCTTCTCTCTCTCCCTCTGCCCCTCCCCCAGCTCATGCTCTCTCTCTCTCTCAAATAAATAAAATCTAAAACAAAACAAAACAAAACAAAACCCCTTCCCCCCAAAAAAGACAGGATCATATCATAACCAAAGTAAATGATTCAAAGAAAACCTGAAAATAGAAGAACTATATACATAATTTTAGACATTGGCAGCTTTCCTAAAATGGTGTGTCAACTCTGTATGTACCATTCCACTGTGAGCATTATGGTGTTAGAAATATATTTTAATACAGTTTTTTTTGTATCATTAAACTCTTATTGCCTGTAAAGAAAAAATGTGCCAAAATAAAAAGTTTTACAGAAAATCTAATTCAAATTTTAAAATCAAAACAAATTAAATAATATTTACTGAACTTTTAAAACATACAAATTAATCACTGTAACGTGACAATCATTTGACAACTTTTATAAGCTGACAACTATATCAGCTTAGGAACATATCCAACATTTTATCATCTACAGAGTCTTCTTAATATTCAATCAAAAGGCAAGAATCTAGCTTTTGGACTCCATAGTCAATTTTCTTGTACTTACTTTGTTTCCTAAGTGAGTGATCTTCAGAATTCCATCTTGCCACACTTTTGACTTCTTCATCTTTTGATGAGTATACAGTACCTTATTTCCAAAAGTACAAAAGAAATGGTTTCTACTTACATGTATTAAATGTTGCATATTCTTATACCCTTCCTATATAAAAAAATATTTAGACATCTTTTAATAAAATAAAAGATAACATAACAATAACAATAAAATATCAAGGTCCCTGGATGACTCAGTTGGTAGAGCATGTGACTCCTGATCTCAGGGTTTTGAGTTCAAGCTCCATGTTGGGCATAGAGCTTACATTAAATAAATAACAAAACATAAATTTTTAAAAAAGGAACTCAGTAGTAAAAGGCACGGCAGGGGAGAAAGGAGAGGTAAAATCTAAGGAGAAAAGTGAAAACTTAATTGAACAACAAAAATCATTTTGAGCTTCTCAGTCATCAGTGGGAAGGAAAAAATTTGTTGGGTTACATAGAAGTCATCATCTGAGCTCAAAATGTAGTCCAGACTCCTAGAGGTTCCCAAGACTTTTTCAGGAGTCTTGGGGTCAAAACTATTTTCATGATGTCATTTGTCTTTTCACTCTCATTTCTTCCGGCATGCATAGTGGTCTGCCAGGGTTATGTATGTGCAGTGTTGCAAGATTCAATTTCAGACTAAATGCAGAGGCAGATCTGAGAATCTAGTTGTCTATTAAATCAAATGGTAAGGGGATTTGCAAAAAAATGTCTATAGCAATGCTACTTTTTTCAATGTGTTTTTTTCCTGTTGTTGTTTTGGAAAATACAGCTATTTCCATTTTTAAAAAGTAATTTATGTTCAATGTAATGGGTTTTTTAAATGAATTAATAAATATTTTTTAAATTTCTGAAAGACATCAATAAATATAAGCCCCATAATCAGAAATTCTCTGGGCTCCTCAATAATTTCTAAGAGTATAAAAGCATCCTAAAACCAAACAGTTTAAGAATCACTGATCTAGATAGAAGAGGCATGGCAATTCTTCAAAAGAAATTATTTCCTGATCCTAACAAAGAGCTTACAAAGGGTTTGTTCCAAAGGATTTTGTATAACTAACATGAGTAGTAGGCAAGAGATAAAGTTGCCAGAAAAATACAGGGCAGGGCACCTGGGTGGCTCAGTTGGTTGGGTGTCTGCCTTCGGCTCAGGTCATAATCCCAGGGTCCTGGGATCAAGCCCCGCATCGGGCTCCCTGCTTGGCGGGAAGCCTGTTTCTCCCTCTCCCACTCCCTCTGCTTGTGTTCCCTCTCTTGCTGTGTCTCTCTCTCTCTCTCTGTCAAATAAATAAATAAAATCTTTAAAAAAAAAATACAGGGCAATATTTGAGACATACATACTTATACCAAAAAAATTACTGTTTATCTGATACTCAAATTTACCTAAGTGTCCTGCTTTCGTTTTGGGTTTTTTTTTTGTTTTTTGTTAAATCTGTCAACCCCAGCAAGATATCTGTAAAATGTAGAAGGAAGAAATAAAAAAGGAAATAGTGGGAAGCCTGCCTGGCTGGCTCAGTCAATGGAGTATGTAACTCTTGATCTCAGGGTTGTGAGTTCAAGTCCTACACTGGGTATAGAGATTACTTAAAAATAAAATCTTAAAAAAATTTAAAATAGAGGATTTAAAAAAAAAGAAAAAAGGAAATAGAGAAAACTGTTAGACTCACAATAAATTCCTGGCTTTCCATTATTTCTTCTAAAATTATAAACCAGTCAGGTCCAGAAAATAATGGTGGTTATTCAATTATTTATACAACCTAAAATAAAAATAGACAAAGAATATTCAACCCTGATGAAAAGAATATCAAATACGACTGTTTCCCACAAACTCTTGACAGGATAGAGGAATCTAAGAATTCTAAGACTATGTGATTACCAAGGGAAACCCAGGTGCAATCAAATTATCTGATACTAAGTACAAAATAAAAGAGGGACCCCACCCGGTGGAAAAAGAGTTTGCCAAGTAAAGAGAAAACTAAATAAAATGTATAAAATAATTAGTAGTGTGCTAAGCTTTTTTCCAAGTGCCGTAACATGTATCAGAAAACCATCCCTCTTCCCCCAACATTTGAGTTCCTTATGGAAAGAGCTTCGATTTTCCATTTTCTGAATTGCTACGGCCACCACAAGATGGCCCCCTTGCGTTTTGAATTTTTCCTTTTATATCATAGTATCCAGGATCTAATACACAAATTTCCTCTGCAAGGAATAATCTTTTCAATATCACTGCAATGAGTACTGTATTTATCCTATGCTACTGGATAAAATTGTTATTGTGGGCAAATCTGGAAGTCAAAAATTACTGATGGTGAACTGAAGAAGTAAATGGAGATGCCAAAAAAAATTTTTTTTTTCTAAAGCAGTGGTCCCAAAGATATGATCCCTGGACAAACAGCATCAGCATCAACTGGTAACTAGTTAGAAATTCAAGTTCTTGGGTCCTGCCCCTGACCTTTTAAATCAGAAAGTCTGAGGTTGGACCCAGTACTTCGTTTTAACATGTCCTGCAGGTGATAGTGATACATGCTCAAGTTTGAGAACACAGGGCTAAAAGACCTAGGATGATTCAATAAAACTATAATTTGAAATTCTGGATTCAATTCCCCCTTCATAGATACAAGATATACCACATACATATTATTTATAAATTACATGTATTTATTTAGTACTTCCTTTAGCATTTGCCAGACACTGCTAGGTTGAAGTACTAAAATGAACAAATACTATTTTTAATCAGGGACTTTCCAGTATAGCAGGCTGATAAACAGTAATTACAATAAAACATGACAGAAATAAGCACAGGAAGGGACCCAACTGGGTCTATGGCATCAAATAAGGCTTCCTGAAGAACATAATGTCTAAGCTGCAAGCTAAAATAACTATAACCAAAAGAAAATGCCAGGAATTTATTTCCAAAAAGGAATCAATATATACAAGGGCCAGTGAAAGACAGAGCAAGGCATGACCAAGGAACTCAGTACAATTAAGGGGTCAATGTAAGATAGTGAACAGTGAGAGAGAAGACTGAAAATGAGCAATAATAGGAGTCAGAGGGCCTTCTATGCTATGCTGAGTTCTTTGAACTTTATTCTATAAAGGCAGTACGAACGGTAGGGTTTTAAGAATAAGATTACATAATCTGACTTGGATTTTACAAAGACTGCACTGGCTGCTAAAATAGGAGAGATAAGGGATTAGGCAAATGAGATATGAATACTTGCCCCATACCATAGTTCACAGGACAGGACACAGGCCTACAGAGGCACTGCCTTCCAGCTATAAAACTCCCATATCCCATATCCCTCCCCTCAAGCCCAAAGGAATTGCTAAATGCCTAATGAATGCCAAGAAGATAACAGAGGTCCAGAGAAACACGTCATTCACTACTACTTTTAGAGCAACTTGCTCCCAACACTGAATGTGTTGGACATTTTACATCTGTATGAGACTACATGGTGTAGGCACAGTGTTTGCCATGTGGCAGTTATGGATATGAGATCTCTTTAATAACAGCTATCATTTATTCAGTGTAATTTTATGCTAGACACCTAACATGCTTTAAATGCTCACAACCTTATGGTATAGATACTATTTTTTACATTTATTTTACAAAAAAGGAAACTAAGGTACATAATAGTATGTAATTTGCTCAAGATCACAAAACAAATAAATGGCAGATTCAGAATTCAAAACTAAGTAGTCAAGAGGTCCCTAGCTGGCTCAGTCTGTAGAGCATGCAACTCTTGATCTCCCGGTCATGAGTTCAAGCCCCATGTAGGGCATAAACTTTACTTTAAAAAAAAAAAAAAAGAAGAAGAAATTTTAAAAACTAAGTAGTCTAAATTCTGGTGCTCATACTCACAAATATGACATGACTATTGAATACCTAGTACGTCAGGCAAATTTTTGGACTACTTTGTATTATATATGTTACTTATATATAATATTTGTCAATCTCAGAATCCTGAAGAGTAGATATTATCACAACATACAGATTACTAATCCAGTATTTACTAATTTAAGATTACTTATATTCTATTTAGGAACTGCAAGATAAATTCCCCATTGTTTTCCTAAATTAGAGATATTACTTGCAGGGCTTACAATTTAAAAGGAATTGTGAAGATCCATATCCTCATAAGTGGTAAATTAGATTATAATAAAACAAAGACTAGATAAAAAAAAAAAAGGCTAGCTTTATTTAAAAATATTTAGAAGAGGTCTAAATTCCTACATTCGAAGGAGAGTCAATAGTTCTTTTTTACCATTAAATAGGAAAAATGATATTAGCTAACAAATGACATATTTAAGTAAAGTGCAAATATAAAAAAAATTTCTGAAAGTCTTCACCTAGCCACATCAAGTGTTCACCCACCTCTAACGGGCGGAAGTTTAATTTACAAAGTTTTTAAAGCGGTATGGAGACCTCAGATGTGGTAATTATATAACCACAGACATGCACACATACCCCCCCAACCATATATATTCCCACACGTCCTTACGCTGCTTTATACATTCATATATAAAAATCAGTGTTCTCAACAAAATATGAGCCATTCTTCCTTTTAAGATGTTTTTGGTCTTTTTGTTTTGGAACAAGCAGGACCTTTAGAATCCCTAAATGGTTCACAGATTTAAAAGTTCCAGAATCTCGAACTCAATATTCTGTTAAGAAGCCATTCAGTCCAAATAACCAAGAGAAGCTAACATTTGCCAAAATAATAATTACCATGACTCTGTGTAACCAAATGGCAATGAGACTTGACCCTCTGTCAGTACTAAATGCAAACACCAAAACCTTCTCTGGTCCTTACACTTATGCGGAAACTGCAAAGCAGAGGCTGGGGAAAGCGGTAAAGACGAGGCACCAATTTTACAGAGATTCGGAGCAAGCGAGTGTCACTATCCAAACCTGGTTCCATATAGCACCAGCAACGGTCCGCTTCTGGCGGAATAGTCTTTCAACCCTTTGCCCTAAATTGCGACGCCTCCTCTCCCTCAAATCCCTTTGCCTATACACCCCACGCCGGGGAAACAACTGACCTCACCTGTCCATAAAATCCACTTTCGAATTTCTCCCGCGAAAGACTGTGACGTCATTAAACTGGGACCGCACCAGATCAGGACCCAATACTCAGCCCGCCCACCACAACCGGCGTTTTCAAACCGCCAATCAAACTTTTCATCGTCTGCGAGCCTCCTTGCCCAGCCGGGTAATCCAACGCCCCGCCCCCAGCGCCAGCCCACGCCCGTGACGTAAGCGACGGACGCACCGTCCTGTGCTCGTCTTTTCCAAGGCCTACGGGAGAGTTGTGTCGCTCATCCTATGACGCGGAAGCCAGGACTATAAGGATCTGGAGACGAAAAGGTCGAAGGACGCTATCACCAGCCCAGTGTTTTGGGAATTGAACGGAGTAAGTTCCAAGTAGACCGTAGATAGTGTCGCTCAGGTTGACTGAGGTTTCATTTCCTCTGAGTCCTTTTTAACGCAGTCCATTCTATCTTCTGTCGTCTCTTTCACTTCGTCCCCTCCCACAAACCCATCAGTTTGCTTGTCCTAGTTCTCTGTGCGCACGCGCAAAAGTCCTTTGGACGCCCTTGTAGTTCCAGTTTTCAGAGGTTGGGGGCGCGTATTGTCCGGCTTTGGGAGATTGGGGGCCTGCCCGGCATTTGGCGGCGTACTTGGGAAAGGACGGGTGCCGAGGTGGACCTTAGCCAAGGGTAAAATGCCTTACTTCCTAGATCTGAGCCTTGGCGGCCAAACAGTAGCGAATGTGAGGACTTGTTTTAAAGTTAGTCATTTTCTTTTTCAGGATTCTAGTTTTTGTTATTAAAGAACCGAAAATCCAGTTACGGAAGGGAGCTAACAAATTGTAAGTGTCAAGTGAAGGGTACTGAGCGCCCTAATAGATGTGCTTGAGGGAAAATGGGTAAGGAGACAAATTAGGGGAGACGTGGTGGTAGAAAGCTACATTGAGTAAGATGCCATTTAACGTGGGCCTTGAAAATTGGATAGGGGTTTATAAGGCAAGTAAGACAAGACTAATTCAAAAAAGCAAAGACCCACAGGCAAGGGTGTTCTGGTGCCTTTGAATGGTCAGCCGTGGCTAGAACGATGACTTAACGTTTTTGACATACCATTTCCTCTAAGAACGATGAAGGCTGTGGATGAGCTTCCCAGGAAGATGCATGCACATGGCAAGACATTTTACGTGTAATTTTGTTGGGAAATTGTGAAACACCTTGAAATGGCCAAGAAAAGAAATACTGGATATCTTGTCTAGCTCACTCTTCCAGGTTATCTCTTTCGTTGTCATTGAGCTATTTTATTTTACATTTATGGAAGTTGTAGAAAATAATTATAATGGAAATTAGTCTTGCAATTAATTAATTTTGCGATTATTGCCCTAACCATTTTTGCGTCTATGAACAAATTCCTTTCAGTGTTTCTGATTGTTTATATATTTTAATACTCCTTTGAAGTAGTTTTTTTTTTTTAAGATTTATTTATTTGACAGAGAGAGACACAGCGAGATACAGAACGCAAGCATGGGGAGTGGAGAGGGAGAGGCAGGCCTCCCGCGGAGCAGGGAGCCTGATACAGGCTGAGATCATGACCTGAGCCAAAGGCAGACGCCCAATGACTGAGCCACCCAGGTGCCCCTGAACTAGTTTTTTTTTTTTTAATAAAATATTTTTAAATTTATTATTTATTTTAAGTAGTCCTCACATCCAACATGGGCCTTGAACTCACGACCCTGGGACTGAGTCTCATGTTCTACTGACTGAGCAAGCTAAGCGCACCCTCCCCGAACCAGTTTGTAATACTTAACTACTTCCTTGATTAATTACTGAAATGTTTGACATATATTCATTTTATATTAATTTATATTTAAATTCCGTTGTTTAAAATCTTTTAACAATTTCACAGAATTCACAAGAATGTTTGAAACTCACCCAAAATTCCATGGACCTTAGGTTAAGAATATCTGAGTCAGAGCATAGAATGCATCGTGACAGGCTAAAAAAGTTCTACTAAAAGGTAGGCAAATATGAGGGAGTCAAACTTAACAGAGCTCGTTTGCTTACCCAAGCTTGTTTTTACCCAGCTAGTTTTGACCAATTCACTTAATCTTTAAGTCTCTGTAAAAAAAAAAAAAAAAAAAAAGAAAGTTGGAAGAAACCACCTAATTGTGATTGTGAGGATTTAAAATAATATATGTAAAGTAACTGGCATTCTTACACAGTACTTTATTTGTTTAAAGCCCCTGTTTAGAAGCCAGTTAGATGTCCCTGACTCTAACAATTTTTTAAACTTACATATTATGTTTTAAGAAGGTGCTAAGGAATTTTTAATGTTGAAAGTTTTAACATTAAAATCATAAAATTAGGTCTGTGTTTTAGACAAGTTACACAGCTTATGAGAAGGATAAATGACTTCTAGAACAGTTTATAAACTGTTCCTGTATTATAGTGACACTCGTGGAAAATATTAGAGGAAGATAAAAGCCATTCCAAAAGTTGAGTTGATAGGACTTAGTGACAGATTGATAAATGATAAAATGGTAATAATGTTACATTTTATCAAGTGTGTGAGAAAGACTTAGAAGATCAGACTAACAAAAGTAATTTCCTGATTCCGCCCCCCAGCCTTTGCACTGGGAAGTTAAATTGTACTATATCTTGTTACTTTGTGTTAATCAAATCCTTCTCTTATACATATATGAAAGTATATTTGACTATTTACAGAATATATTTCTTAAGATCACAGCTTGCAGACATATGTTAGGCGCATTAGGCAAGAGTTTTAGAACTTAATTTTCCAAGTCACAAAAATAACCCTTAGGTGAGGGAAGGAAGGAAGGTCTCTGAGATGAGAATGATGGGAAAACATCTGATTTCAGGAAAATTTTTACTTTCTGCGCTTCTGTCCTCTATTTCCTTAGATGGTGGCTCTAACAAGGAAAGGAATTGGAGAGCTGGTCGTCTGTCCTTTATAATTTGTGGAGTTTTTGCAAAGGGGAAAGTTAGCATTGGATTCTGCTGTATTGATAATTTGTAGCTTCCATTTGTATTTTATTTATAAACATCTACCCCCTTTCAAAACTTGAAATGCCTAACACTTTGCAGTATGAGATCTTTTAAATACATTAATTACTTAACAAACGTTTAGGTTGTGATCAAGCTAAAGTCCCTGCCTTCATAGTTTTTGCATTCTGGTGGGATAGACAGACAATGAAATTATAATTACAGATAGCAACAAGAGGATACAAAGTGGTAACGGAATGGGTAGTGTTAAGATTGTCAGAGCAGAAATGTTTCAGAGTGAGTGAAAGAAAGGCATCTTTGAGAAAGTGACATTTATAGAGACCTGAATGAACAGAGAAGTAATCCCTACAGATGTGGTGGGGAGGGTAAAGAGAACAGCAAGAGCAAAGGCCTTGAAATGGGAATGGCCTTAGCATGTTTGAGGAATGGTATATCATAGTTGGAATGAGCCTGTTGGAAAGAATTGTAAGAAATGAAGTTAGATATCCTCAGGCCAGATCGAATAGTGCCTAGTAGGCCACAGTAAGGGCTTTGGATTTTGAGTATGATAAGAAAGAATTGGAGGATTTTGTCTGAGAGATTGACATGCTCTGATTTACATATTTAGATGATTATTCTGGCTACTATCTAGAGAATTGATGATAATGGAAGAAGAGTAGAAACAAGCACAAGTTACAGTGTACTTGCAGTAGTTCAGGCAAGACACAATGATACCATGGACCAAGTGGTTGTGATAAAAGAAATAAAAAGTATCATTATTCAGAATATGTTTTATAAAGATAGACAGTGCTCCTGGATTTGTTGTGGCGTATGAGGAAAAGAAGAAGGATTTTGGAATTTTGGGCTCTCAGCAATATTGTGATTGGTGTTTTCCAAGATGGGGAAAACAAGGCAAATTTAGGTTTGTTAAAATTTCAGAGTTCAATTTAGCCATTTTACTATAAGAGAAATACTTAAGGTAAATAAGTGGAGATGTCAAATGGACAATTGAGTATTGGAATGGGGGGAGCTAATGGGGGAAGTCCGTGCTGGAAAATACAGATTTGTGAAACATCAGCATGGCACTAGGGAGCTTAAAGTCAGAGACTCTCATAAAGGATATGTGTGGAGATAAAAAGGGAACCCAGGACAGAATGCAATTCTGGGTAGCATATAAAGGTAGAACAAAGTAGGATGGTCCAGAAAAGGAAATTGAGAAGGAGGAAAACTCTCCTGGAAGCCAAATGAAGAAAATGTTTTCAAGGAGGGACTTTAACTGCAGATACTGCTGAGGGGTCCAGTAGTCAGTAGAGATCACTGTTTTCAGTTTCACTAGAATGGTGGAAAGGGAAGCCTGACAGGATTGGTTAAAGGGAGAATATGGGGTGAAGAATATGGTTATTCAGCACTAAATGACACCTTATTGTTTTTTTTTTGAGTGATTAATTCTGACGAGTAGCTCCCTTTTATATGTATCTCAATAAATACTTCTTTACTTGCATATTTTCAAAATTGGCACTTGGTTAATCACCTGCAGCCTGTTTTAAAAGTGCCAAAATACTCTTCCGTTGATTTTGGTGAGAATGCAAGTTTAGTTGGAGATGTGAAAGTGAAATGCATTAATGGCTTTGTACTCTCTTACTGGATGTCACTTTGAAACACATTTTCTATGTGTTACTCTCTGCAGCATTGCAGCTGGAGTAACTGATTCTGGCTGACAGCCTGAAGGGGTACAAATAGGCTTTGATATTATGTTTACTGAGTGTTAAAGAAGGATACAAGGCAGGGATGCCTGGGTGGCTCAGTGGGCTCAGTGGGTCCAGTGTCTGCCTTAGGCTCAGGTCATGATCCCAGGGTCCTGGGATCAAGTTCTGCATCAGGCTCTTTGCTCGGCAGGAGCCTGCTTCTCCTTCTGCCTGCCGCTCCTGCTGCTTGTGCTCTCTCACCCTTTCTGTCTGTGACAAATATGACAAATAAATAAGATCTTAAAAGAAGAAGGATACAAGGCAGAAGAGATAGTAGGACAGCATCTTTATCTCATCTGGAGTCCCAACCCCAGCATTTACACAAACTCCACAATTAATCCAAATCTACTTTTTCCCCCCTTTACCTACAAAAAACATGTGTGACACACAGATAAGGGCCAAAGTGGTTTTAGGTCACCTGGATATGTAAAAGCCTTAGCCCCTATTTCCCACAGATCTCAGATGTCATTCTGGTTGCATAGGTTCAAGGCCTGCATGCCAACTAAGAGTAGCTCCCACCGTGGTGCAACAGAGGAGACAGAAAAAAAACTGTCCGTATGTCTTAACTCTCCTGTGTCCATGAAAACCATATTATGGGAGCCTGGGAAATACAGTATGGGAAAACCATGTTTAGGGGTTTTTCTCAGGGAGGACTGCACCGTCCCGGGCCCTATGTTAAACCTTTGTTCATTTACTTATTTTTGTGTGTGTACCTCTAGCGATTCAATGAAGATGACACAATTAATTCAACAAATTTTTGAGTGACTACTCTGTGGCAGGGAATGGGAATGCATCAGTAAACAGACAAAAACCTGATTTCATTAATATTAAATTCTAGGAAGGAAAAATAAATAAAATTGTACAATAATGTTAGAAGGTAAGTGCAATGGGAAAAAATAAGGGAGATAAAGAATATCTGTCCAGAAATTTGAAGTTTTAAATATGGCTGTGGTAGACTTCATTGAGGTGACATTTGAACAAGACTTACCAAGTAAGAGAACAAGCCATGTTATCTAGACATTAAGTGTTTGAGAACAGCAAATTCAGAAGGCCCTCAGATTTGCCAGCTGAATTTTAGGAAAAGCTAGATGACCAGTATAGTTGGAGCTGAGGGAACAAAGAAGAGGCATGCAAAGTGACTCAAGGAAGGGCTTGGGAATTGCTGTCCAAGAAATAAACACTGGGATGGGAGGTCCCCTGGAAAAGAAAAAGCTTACCATTTGAATTCTGCTTCTAGTGAACGGAAATTAACAGTTAAGGGGCACCTGGCTGGCTCAGTCAGTAGAAAGCATGGGACTCTTGATCTTGGGGTTGTAAATTAAAGCCACACTTTAGGTACAGAGATTACTTAAAAATAAAATCTTGGGGCACCTGCATGGCTCAGTTGGTTAAGCATCTGCCTTCAGCTCAGGTCTTGATCCTGGGGTCCTGAGATTGAGCCATGCATTGGGCTCCCTGCTAAGCAGGGGACCTGCTTCTCCCTCTGCCCCTCCTCCTGCTCATGCTTTCTCAAATCTTGAAAAAAAATAACACACCTATTCAATTGCATAAATAAAACCTTTAAAAAATTTAAATAATCAAAAACAAGAATCCACTTATCTCATTGGAGACTATATTTAAAAATGTGACACCTTTTTTGAGTTCGTCAAGATGGAGAATGTCTGAATCCCTTAATCTTACACTTTGACTTACTGACTTAAAAGTGTAGTTTGGTCAGATGTAAGGATTTTATACTATATGAAGATAATCTGGTCCTACAGTATAAAGTGCATCAAAAAATAAAGCTCTGATTTATGATGTAGAAGGTAAATTATTTTAAAACTAAAAACAAGGCAAATGAAAAGTAAACAGGTAAGAAACTTAAAAAGATCAAAAAATTTAAAAACCACAAGGCTAATTGCAAGTGTTACCCCAAAGTTTGTTCTCTGCCAGGCAACTTTGTCTATTAAGCCCTCAGGCAATTTAAAGGCTAATCTGAATATTTTCCTGTATTTTCTTCTTTCAATGAACAGGAATGGAAACTGAAAGTGGAAATCAAGAAAAGACAATGGAAGAAGAAAGCAGTGAAAAGAAAAAAGAAGTAGAAAAAAAGAAACGGTCACGAGTTAAACAAGTGCTTGCAGATATTGCTAAGCAAGTGGACTTCTGGTTTGGAGATGCAAATCTTCACAAGGATAGATTTCTTCGAGAGCAAATAGAAAAGTCCAGAGATGGATGTAAGTGTACTTCACTGTAAAAATGGAACCAGTTTATAGATAAGTTATGTACTAAAATAGTATTCTAGCACAGTGTGATACTACCATGCCATGTACTGAATAGCATAGCACATTTTATACATTATGGTTTTTTCCACATGAATATTATAGCTCATTTTAGCCTTAAGGACAGACCTTTGTGGGATTATCTGATGATATTCTAAAGTTTGTGTGGTGGAGCTCCTAGCAAGCTCATGGTTAGGTAGAGTACCTGACAGTTGACCTGGGCTTAGAGGTTACTACTTTTAAAGTGTTGCATGTGTTTACAGGTTCACACAAGGCATTTTATTTTGAGTCCAAACTTCTTAGTCTGTGAATGTCATTTTTTTTACCAATGAGTAATAGGTATACCTACTTATACATATTTAGAGAGGCAGATTTAATTACCAAAATGCATTTGAACTCCAATTTAGCATATATACATTCTGTATTAACTTTTGCATTTGTTAGATGTTGATATATCACTCCTCGTGTCTTTCAACAAAATGAAAAAATTGACCACAGACGGAAAGTTAATAGCCAGGGCACTGAAAAGTTCATCTGTTGTGGAGGTAAGAATTGTTACAATACAATTAATTGTATCACATAATCATATTAGTTTAATAATAAACTAATCCATAAAACATAATCACCTCATGTGCCCATTTCAAAGCTGGACTTAGAAGGCACCAGAATCAGGAGAAAAAAGCCACTGGGTGAACGACCAAAGGATGAGGATGAAAGGACAGTGTATGTGGTAAGTAAGCCATTTAAGAAAAGCTCAGGGCTGGCGATCACAGTCAAAGACAGAAACATTTTTATATTACAAGTAAAAATTTATTGACCTTGAGAAAAGTACTTATATTTAATATTGCTTTTAATTTCTGTAGGAATTACTTCCCAAAAACGTTAATCACAGCTGGATTGAAAGAGTATTTGGGAAATGTGGCAACGTTGTTTATATAAGCATACCACATTATAAATCTACTGGAGATCCAAAGGGATTTGCCTTTGTGGAATTTGAAACAAAAGAACAAGCAGCAAAAGCTATTGAGGTAGGTCCAGAACCTAAAAGGAAAAGCAAAAAAATTAGCAAGTGTGTTTCAAAGAGTAACAAAATTGGTTGGTTTTGCCGATTTTCCAGTTTCTTAACAACCCACCAGAAGAAGCACCAAGAAAACCTGGTATATTTCCTAAGACAGTAAAAAATAAGCCCATTCCTGGGCTTCAAGTATCAGGTAATTAATATTAAATTTAATTTTTAAGTAAATGTAGTTAAAGGAAAATGAAAACTAATGATAGTATTGTTACAGAAGAAAAGAAAAAGAAGAAGAAGAAGAAAGGCCGAATGAAGAAGGAAGACACCAAAGTGTCAAATATGGATACAAGTAAGGAGAGTGTTGGTAAAATGAAAAGATCCAGGACCACGTCTGAGGGATCAGAAGTAGAAACAACTGAACCCCAAAAGCCGCCTTCAAAAAAAAAGAAAAAACGGGAAAGACAGGAAGTATCCAGTTTACCTGCAGTCAGAACAGGGAAGAGGAAGAGAAGTATATCTGAAGAAGCAGAATACTCTACTCCCAGGTCAAAAGTAAAGAAAATAACTCAGAAAGACAACATTAAAAAAGAGGTTTCCAAAGAGAACAAAGGTATCGACAACTTTAAGGTAAATGTTAGTTAGACGATAAAAGGTTAGTACATGTAAACTTGTCTTTATTTTTTTATATTTTAAAATTTAAGATTTGGAAGTGTCTACTGAAGAGGAAAAGGATACTGGAGATGTAAAAGATGGATCCCTTTTAAAAGCAAAAAGGAAGCATAAGAAAAAACACAAAGAGAGGCACAAAATGGGAGAAGAGGTTATACCATTAAGAGTCCTTTCAAAGTAAGTAGATACAATTCTGATGAAAATTGATCCTCTCCATCACCATTGCTAAAGTGCAATTCCAATTTGTATTGAACAGAGTTGCATATTAGCAACAGTCATGGCATGTAGCCAGGATCTGCAGATTGTGGGTTTAAGGCAACTGAGAATTAAAAAGGAACCACCACACTAAAACATGGAAGCACTTATTTTCAGCATGTCACAGCAAGTGCCTCCATGTTAAAGTAGAGGGTGTTCCTTAACAGACTTAAAGATAAAGCTTAATTATACCACAGACAGGCAGTTCCGTGAGGGACTCTTGTGAACTTCTAAAATGTAAAAGTAAGACTTACCATCACTAAAACATGGAAGCACTTACTTTTTTAGCTTCAAAGCAAGTACATCCACGTTTAAGTGGTGGGGAGCCCAGTCTTGGAAAAAACGTGAATCACTAACATTCATTAACCTGTAAAGTAAGCTTTGAGATAAAACTGTGTCCATTTGGAGACCCCTCCACTGAAACATGGAAGCACTTACTTTTGTTTTACACAGCAGGTACCCCCATGTTAAAGCAAAGGGGAATCCCCTTGGGCTCTATAAGGGACTTGCGATATTACATTCCGAGGAAGAATTTGGGTTCACTTCTACTAAAACATGGAAGCACTTACTATTTTAAAAGTCAAAGAAAGTACTTCCATGTTAAAGTTAAAGGGAGTCCAATCCACTGAAAGGGTGGAAGCCAAGGGGAAAAAAAAAAAAGAAAAGAAAAGAAAAATACCATACCTTTGGGAAGAAAGTTTTTCCTAGGTTTCCTGAATCGTACTCCCCAAGTGTCTGTCCTCCTCTTGAAGGTTAAAAGGCAAGGACTTCAGGCACTTGTATTTATACTATTCTTAACTGCTGAATTCCTTTTGCCTTTTTATCTCAGAGAATCATTACAAGAGGTTTTTGTTATTCTAATGTATCAGCTCTCAGGGAATGTATGATCCTGGGTGGGTCTGGATACTTTTTTTTTTTTTTTTGAAGTATACAGATGTCAGTAATAACTGCTAAGACCATTACCACAAGATATCCTCCTCTTTCAAAAAAAAAAAGCCCCTATCTGCTTGTTTGATGGCATAGATTAGAGTAACAATGGGTGCGCCTGTGGAGCCTGGAGGGGCATTGTGTTTCTATCTGGGGAAGCTCTAGCTGTTTGAAGAAACATCTACATGTTAAATGTATGTAAATAAATAAAATGCTTCCATGGGGTGTTTTTTTCTTCTTAGAAATTCTTTTGATTCAAGTAAATAATAAGGAATGTTCTCTCTCTCAAATTGGAAGCAGTTTACAAATAATCTTTAAATTATAATCGGCCATTATTCCCCTAAAGATGACTAATTGTTACTAGCTAATTAATTCAAAGCTTTTGTTTTCATAAATAAAAACATTTGAAGCTTATTCAAGAATTGAATTGCCAAGTTTAAACCATTTAATCTGAATGTTGGGTCAGGGGAAACTAAACTCCCCTTTTCATATTTCCTGGATCACTTAGGACTCAAAAAGTAATTTGAATGTTTGTGTTTAAAGAAGGAAAAGTTAGGAGGAGTGGTTATAAGACACTGAATGTATATATTTAGATATTTTTATTTGCTCATCTGTGTTCACTACTTCAAAAGTACATTCTTTTCATTACAGGGGCGAATGGATGGATTTGAAAAAAGAGTATTTAGCACTGCAAAAGGCCAGCATGGCTTCTTTAAAAAAAACAATATCCCAAATAAAATTGGAGTCAAAAATGGAAACAAACGGAGTACCTACTACGTCTGAGATAAAAAATGAAAAAAGTAAACAGCACTATGATAGTTGTTGTAGCATTATGTTGTATTTAGATACTGACATACTATTTCTCAGTTATTATAGGATAAATCTTAATTTTTAAAAACTTAAATATACAATGGTAGTTATTAGAACAATTACTGATTTGTCATGGTATCCCAAATGTGCTGTTTATGCTTGATACAAGAATATTTGAAATGGTTGTTATAAAATCTCTTTTTTCGTGGCACCTGGCTGGCCCAGAAGAGCATGCGACTCTTGATCTCAGGGTCATGTGTTTGAGACCTACATTGGGTCGTACAGATGACTAAAAAAAAATAGTAGACTTAAGGTGTCTTTTTTAATGATTTAAGTTTGGATTCTTAATCATTTAGTAATGAGTACCTAGTTTATGAATTGAGCAAGTTTATAGCAACAAAAATTGTAATTTCTCATCTATAATTTTGTCCTAATATATTAAGATGTATTTTGAATTCTTATAAGTTGAAAATACAAATTTTCACATTTTTATCGTAATGTTTATAGAATATTTTACGTATTATTCTGTTTATTTTTTTATTAAGTAAAGTGCTTTATTATTCGGCTAAGGGAAACAGGGCAGGTTTTCTTATTTGTTTAAGGTTTTACAAGTGTTCCTCTAACTACACTTTGCAATTAAGAGTGATAAAAGTTTTGGTATTTTATTTCATGCTAATCTGCAATAAGCAGTATGGCATCCAGAATAATTTAGTAAATTAATTATTTTACAATGAAATTTAAGTAAATTTGAATTATTTAAATCAGCCTAAGAAATCATTGTTGTTATTCTCAAGTGGGCCTACTAAGTATTAAATTATTAAGTGTAAGAGGCTTATTTCTGGTCTTTCCTTTTCAAATCAACAGCAAACAGTGAAGAGGGTTGTCCCCAGGAAAAGGTTAATGCAGCAGGACCACAGTTTGTGAGTGGCGTGATTGTGAAGATCATTAGCACTGAGCCTCTACCTGGCAGGAAACAAGTCAGGGTAATGCTTTTGTGTGTCAAGGGTAGTTGTTGCTCTTTCCTCTTTAAAATTTACCCATCTGAAAATGTTTTGCATTATAGAAAATGAAGAAAATAAAATTAGAATTTATTCCTCTGTGGAAAAATACTTCTAGGATTTGATTCCACAGTAACTCTTGTGTTTGACTTGAAGCAAAATCTGCATTATGAAATTCTTCACTGGATCAGATTTTGCAATGAGTACGGTTGAAACATCCTTCTGTAGAACTGCACTTTGTGCTTATTTTTCTTGGTGCCCTTAATGGTTGACTGTTGTGTAGTTGAATGAACAGGCCTTACTGTGGTCATTATAACTTAAAAGAATAAAAATAGTAAAATGCTGTCATAATATTACTTATTTAGGGGACATTATCTTTTTTCAGAGAAAATGGGTTTTATAAAATACTTAATGTCAAAACTTTCTGACGATTTAATCAACATTACAGTTCATCTGAAATTATTTTGAACTTTTAATCATCTGCTATTGTCTGATTTTTGTAGCAAACTAAAGAGTTTGTAATTTGTTTTCATTAGCTTTCAGTAGATTCTTAAAAGATTTTGTGACCTAAAAAAAGTCAGAACTGTTTTCATATAAAAGGGATAATACGCTTATTTTTAACTTACCATAAACGATTTTTGTCTATTAGTCCTCTTGGAAATTGAAATTTTTTCCTGAGAGAAATGCAGGATTTTTTGGAGAAAAGAGCTTTTGTTAATTTTATTTTTTAAATGTTGTATTTTCAGTTTGTGCTGTTTTAAAAATGTCAAACAATTACAGAAAAGTTAAAATATTTTGAAAAGCTACAAAATTTTGTATGGGTATGCAAATAGAGTTTTACATAATTTACAGATTACTACATTTACTGCTCTACAATCTTTTTTTACTTACATATTTTATCTTTGAACAACCTTTTGTACCAACAAAACATACTTCATTCTTACTGACATATTCCTGTGTAAGATGTCCTTTGGCATAGCAAATATATTTAAAATTGTTATACTGACATTCATCATCATGTAGTATGTTTTGGGTTTGCATGGACTCCTACCAGTCACGTTTTTTAACTTGCATAAATGAGGTTGCTCACTGTAATTATCTTGTGAACACTCCTTATCTAAAATCCTGTTTCTATCCTGTAAAATCTTGTAGCTATCACTAACACATAAATTTAGATTCTGTTTATGATATTGATGAGGGATTTGGCGGATCCAAATTGGTATTACCAACTTGAATTTCAGAGTATGGTAGCAATATAGAATTTCAGGTCAGAAGGATTAAAAACTGAGGATGTAAATGATGCTGTGGTTAGTCAAGTTGCAAAAGATTTAAAAGTAAAATTAGGCAAAGTTTGCTCTTTGGAATAATTGTCATAGACTGTAATTATATTCACCAAAGACCTTTTTATTATCTAAATAGTAAGTAGATCAATTAAACATTCTTCATTTATCATCATCAAAATCAACAAAAACTGAGTTATAATGATGGTTTGCTGTTGTCTGACTTGCCCTTGTGATTACCAGGCTAATTTGTCTTTTAAAGAAGGGTTTTAGTCAGGAGATTAACCTAACATTATAATGTCTATCGTAAATACCTTTTGAATTGTAGTAATCTATCTGATAAATCAATTACAGAACTTACTATTACCACCTAATACATCAGATTTCATCAACTTGATACCAGTTATTTGTCTTGCTTTGTTTCTAAATTTAGTGCTTAAGTAGATAGCGAAATGGGAAGAATTGGCAAGTATATTTCTCTCCAGTTGTCTTATTTTTTCATTGAAGTAGCAATCATTTATTAAGTGCCTGCTTTGAGATAGGCAGTATGCTAAGAGTAGGGATGAGTTAAGACTTAGTCCCTGGCTTTGTAGGTTTTTATTGCTTATTCTTTATTATTAACTAATAAACTTTTCTTGTTTTATGATCAAATATTTTCACCTATTGCTTAGTTTTTTCTGTAATCCAGACTTTAAAAATCCAACATCTAAAAGTAATCTAAATTTCTTGTGGCTTGAAATTTGGGTCAAAAAGAAAGGAAGCCAGATGGGTAGGCAAAACTTTTTTTTAAACTGGCAATCTCCAGTAATTTCTTAAGCTTTCTGAATGGAAGTTGATGAATGAAGAATTATGTAACATTCCTGCATAATTGCATTGTTTACACCTAAGAACATGCTGGGAAAAAATAATTAGAAATGCAGGAATGTCGTTAATTTGCCCTCACAGCAGGCATTATAGGTAAAACTTTTCCTTGCTGCCTGACCACTACTTGTTCAGAGGAGATTGTTTAGGTATTTCATCAGAAAGTATGAGCTCTTGGGGCACCTGGGTGGCTCAGTCGTTAAGCGTCTGTCTTGGGCTGAGATCATGATCCCAGGGCCCTGGGATCGAGTCCCGCATCAGGCTCCCTGCTCAGCAAGAAGCCTGCTTCTCCCTTTCCCACTCCCCCTGCTTGTGTCTCTCTCTGTCAAATAAATAAATAAAATCTTCAAAAAAAAAAAAAAGAAAGAAAGAAAGTATGAGCTCTTGAGCTATATTCCCATAGATCTACTCGGGAACCTAGAATTTTTGTAGGTTCCCAGGAAACTTTTTCTCATGAGTTCAAAAAAAGTTGAATGTTTTTTTCATACATTTTAGGTCATAAGTGATTTTGTACAGATGAGTGTAAACACCTTGTCCACCAATCCATTGTGGGTTTTTTGTTTTTTAATCCATTGTAACTGCACTGAGACTTGGAACCCTCTTATTGATCTGGCATTTGGGGGAATTACTTGTACATTCTGCTCTACAAATCTGTTGTCCTTGTGCAGTGTTCCCATTCTAGTTAATATTTTAGGATTGTGCTTGATTAAAAGAAAGTTATGATTAGAGTTCCCAAGGTTGTTCAAGTCAGTTTTCAAGTGTATTTGTGTTTTACCGATGCCTGGCTGGCTCAGTCAGTGGAGTGTACGACTCTTGATCTTGGGGTTTTGAATTTCAGCCCCATGTCAGGAGTAGAGATTAGTTAAAAATAAAAACTCATTAAAAGAAGATATTTGTGTATATTTTAGAAGAAATGTTAATGTAGGATAGTCACTCCTCATTTTAAACTGTATATGGCTGACTTGTATACTACATTCTGTCACAACCATGGGAATAGTTTTAGGATTATTGTGAAACTTTTTTATTATTTATTTAAAGTCTTTCTAAATTCTAATGCAGGATACTTTGGCAGCAATCTCAGAAGTTGTTTATGTTGATCTGCTAGAAGGAGATACAGAGTGCCATGCTAGATTTAAAACTCCTGAGGATGCTCAAGCTGTAATAAACGCATATACAGAAATTAAAAAGAAACACTGCTGGAACCTTGAGATCCTTTCTGGTAAAAATTCATACAATCTTTTTTTTTTTTTAGTAATTCTTATCTAGGGGTGATTGTGTTGTATTTTCTGAGTTTGGCTAGTAAGATTAGTTTAATTTTCATATTCTAATATGCATAAAGTAGTAGTAAATATAATCAGACAACGACAGTTTTTTTATTGAAATGTGATTAATGCCTTGAATACGTTTCTTCATATGTATCAGTGATTGTCGTTTTTGTTTTTAAGGTGACCATGAGCAGAGGTATTGGCAGAAGATTTTGGTAGATAGGCAGGCCAAACTTAATCAGCCTCGTGAAAAGAAAAGAGGCACTGAGAAGGTAATTCGTTTTTTGGTTTTTGTTGTTCAGTAGCCTAAATTCAACATTCGCTTGAATGTTTTCTGAAAGTCAGTAATGTGTAGCCCTAAAATAACCTTGGTTTTGCTAGACACAACAAAGATTTACATGGTATATACTGCATTATAGATTGTGAGAGAATACTTGTTTTTTTAGATTTTGAAATACATGAAATTAGAATTATTTTCCCCATAAGGGTGCATAATTTAGTGTTTTCTTGTTTTGCTTTTTTTACTGTAACTAGTGGTGGCAATTTAAACAGTATTGATTTCTAGCTGCTGTGTTTTGTAGTTTGGTAATAAATGATTATTTCAAGATTGTCTTAATGGTAAAACAACATATTTGAGAGTGTAGTTTTTAAAGATAGGAGCCTCCACAGATAATACCGGGAAACTTAATGCATAAAGTTTGCTGTAGAAATGATAAGCTTTATTCCTTTTTCTCTAGAATACTCAACAAGTGAAGGAAACAAGCTTAAATACATGAAATAATTTAAAGCAAGACTCTCAGTAATTTTGTTTTAAATGACACTGAGTAATTTATCATACTTACTGTTGCTTGTGAGCTGTAACGTTTATTCTTTTAAAACAAATTATTATATGTGTAAAAGATTAGTACATCTTTAAGTGCTTAGGACAAATTAGGGCACATAAAAACTAATACTATTATCAAAATTTTAAAATGCTTATTATAAGACAAAAATATGAAAAGTTATGTATTCTTCTATGATTCATTAGCACTTAAAATCATACTTTCTGTATTTTAGGTTTGTTGATTTAGGATTCTAATTCTATTTTTGTTTTATTACATAAAAATCTAGTGCTTTTTCATCAGCCTTGCATTGCCTAGGATTCACTGGAATTTAAGATTATTTGGGTGCGGGGGACTGGTCTTTGTTAATTCTGTTTGCATGAATACAGACTGAATTTGCTGAGATGTGGGAAGGCCTCCTTCCTCCCTAAAGACTCATTCAGGTCTATGAGGTGTTAATTTCAAAGCCTGCTTGAGATTATTTAAATGTTAAAATCATTGATCCAGAACTCATGACTAAAATGAAATCACTTTGTTAAATAATTGTTATCCTTCTAATTGGTGTGAAGTTTCATTTAAGTTGTATATGTTTTTAAAAGTAGGAATTAGTCATTTTGTTTTCCAGAAAGATCTGATCTCCATAAATTAAATTTAAAGTGAGGAAATAAACACTGACTAGGGAGTTTCATAAATTGGGTTGGAAAACAATGTGTAGCTCTGTTATTCAGTTGGAAAATTGTTTTCTGATCTCATTTATCTGTTGCACCATCAAGCTTTTTCTTAGCATGATTTGTTTCATAAACAGTATAGGATCCTAGCTGAAATTATGAAAGTAGACTTCTATCACAAAGTGAAAATATGGCACTACACAAAGTAGGTATTGTACAGGCTTTTCAGAGGAGACAATTAGTATGTCAGTCGACTTTTTTGATAATTCATTTAATTAATATTTTTTGAGTGCTCATTTTTGTTGCCCACTGTTCTAGAAACTGGGGATAGAGCCAGGAGTAACAAAGTTCCCTGGTTTCATAAGGTTTACAGATGAACAGTTTAGGACAGGTGATGACAGGTGCTGTGTAGAATAATCAAATTAAAGGATATCATGAGATAGCTTTCCATCAGGTGAGGTTGTCCAGGAAGTTCTCTGAAAGTGACATTAAGACACACCTTAGGAAAGTGAGCAAGCAAGCCGGAGATTTTAAAGGCACAGTTTTCAGGCACAGGCAGCAGAAACTGCAGAAGCCTTGAAGGGAAGGAGGCTATTATAGCTAGAATACTGGGAGTTAAGCACCTTATTAAAGGGAGTTAAATATTTAGAAAAAAATTTAGCAGCCAAAAGTATGACATTAGCACTTTTCTCATACTACAGCTTTACGTTTCCACAGTAATGTTATATTACTTGGTCCATAATTGAATTAAAGAAAAGCACTGGTAATAAATCCTGGTTCTTAATTTTCACCTTATGAAGCAGAAGGAGACTGGGGACAGTTTCCTAAGCCCCAGTCAGTTTATACAGAATTAAAAGACAAAAAGGGGAATAGGTGAAGGAAAAAGTTATTCTTTGTGGGTAAAGACCTCTCAGAAAAGATCAGTAAGATGAAGGAAATATCTGCCAGATAGGGTCTCACTCATTCTTGCTAGACCAAGCCTTTGTTGTCTTCCCTATCACTCTGAGCACATTGGTAAAATTAGATAACAGCTACTGGAAACAGAGTGAGTCTTTTCTCGTTTGTCTTTATCTTTTAAAGCATATTTGAAATGTTTTTATCACCAAGGTCTTTTCTCTACAGATTACCAATAGTCAGATATTCAGCAGGTAAAGGCAGAATTCACAAAATATGTTAACAGAGTTATAAATAACTTATATTTTGACTCACTTCACTGATGAATAGGCTTTTAGTTTAATCTTAAAGTGACTTCCTAGAAAAACAACAAATACAGGGTCCCCTTATTTTCATTTCCAAAGTAACCAGACCTTAAATATATCCCATAAACCTTTACTTCCATAGATGCAAGCCCTGACTCTGGCTTTGCTGAAGTCTAGAGACCTTTGAAATGTGGGTGAATGTGAGTGAATGTGGTCCTCGTGTGGCAGTCACTATTTCCTATCATAAACAGACAATTTGGTGACCTGGGCAACTTTTGAATTTTTTCTTTAAATACTTGTTTTTTTTAACTTGTCCGGCCAGTCTATCTATAGACTGACTCACACTCTTTAACTTTTAAGTAAACTTTTAATGATTTAGTAAACATTTTAAGAAACTAAAAAATAAATAAAAGTGACTTCCTGCCAACGGCCACAGTCATCAAACACTTTAATGAATGTCTAATGAATACTTAACTAGAATCTGTATTTTTAAGAGAACAAGATTTTCATTTCTTCCAAAGCTACAGAAGATATTTAAAACTTACATCAAGAAAACTTTTGGAATATTTAGCCATCTTAAATGGTCTTCTACATTCCACATAATTTCATTTGCCTTCTTTAAAAATATTAAAAGGGCATCTAACTGGCTCAGTCAGTGGAATGTGTGACTCTTGATCCTGGAGTTGTGATTTCAAGCCCCATGTTGAGTATAGAGATTACTTAAAAATAAAATCTCTTTTAAAATTTTTTAAAATGAGGGGTGCCTGAGTGGCTCAGTCGTTAAGCTAACGTCTGCCTTCAGCTCAGGCCATGATTCCCAGGTCCTGGGATCCAGCCCCACATCGGGCTCCCTGCTCAGCGGGGAGCCTGCTTCTCCCTCTCCCACTCCCCCTGCTTGTGTTCCCTCTCTAGCTTTCTCTCTCTGTCAAATAAATAAAATCTTTAAAAATAATAATAAAAATAAAATTTAAAAAAAATAAAATAAAGGATTTATGTAAGGGTATAATAAATAATAAGTACTCTTAATAGCAGATCCTTAGTTGGAATATTTTAATTTTCAAATTTGTAAGCAAACCTTTATGTAGCACTCAGCCCAAAATATACTGTCTTCATTCAAGTAATGATTAATCAAGTAATTAATACTCAAGCCCAAGGGGGATATGAAACAACTAACAAATACGGGTGCTGAACCTTCCTAAAAGGTTAAAAATTTCCAGCATGGAGTGGTTGTTTTTTTTTTTTTTTTAAACTTTTTTTTTTTTTTAAAGATTTTATTTATTCATTTGAGACACAGAGATACAGAGAGAGAGAGAGAGAGAGCATGAGCAGGGAGAGAGGCAGAGGGAGAGGGAGAAGCAGGCTCCCCGCTGAGCAGGGAGCCCGATGCGGGGCTCTATCCCAGGATGCTGGGATCATGACCTGAGCCGAAGGCAGACGCTTAACCATCTGAGCCACCCAGGCACCCGGAGTGGTTGTTTTTAATTGAAAAATTCTTAGTAATGTGGAAGGAAAGTGTGAGTGTTTTAGTAATTCTAAGATTTAATATCTATTATACTTAATAAACCATAATCCTAAACAGTTCTCTCTGTAATTGATTTGGCCTAAGCTTAATTTATCTCATTTGTGTATCTTTCTCTCTTTTAAAAAAATTTTATTCAAACTGATCGTTGTGAAATTTTTTACTCATGATTATCTTTTTGTTTTAGGTATACAGTACATTATAATTTCTAATTTCTTTCTCCACAGTTAATCACCAAAGCTGAAAAGATTAGACTTGCAAAGACTCAGCAAGCAAGTAAACATATTAGATTTTCTGAATATGATTGAGAAACGGTTTTGGGTCACCTCTTAAGATTTCACTGGACACTTGAACTTTTCTTAGGAAATCCATTTTATTTTGATAGTAATAGTTTTTCTGAAACCTATATTAATTAGAAGAAATACCTTTGTTCTTTAATTTGTAAGTAAGACTTTTTGTTCAGACAAGTACATTGTATACCACAGTTTTTCATTAAAAACATTTTATTTGCTGACATTATCTTATACAAATCAACGTCGAAGTGATTTAGTAAATGTTTTGAACATTATCATTAATTTTGTTTTTATATTACAAAAACAATATTTACAAAAATAATACTACATAGTTTAGAAAAAAATGTTTGACAGTGCACTCACTCTACTTCTTATTTTGTAATTTGTTTTTTCCTTTTCAACAACCTTTTCATGTTGATTTATACAGAGACTTATGTGTGATATTTCATTCTGTTTATTGCACTTTGTTTATCTGAGCTTCCACTGAATGGGCCATATGAACTGTTTCCAATTAAAATGTTAAACTTTAAAAGTATTGAGTTTGTTTCTCATAAATGAGGTTAGACAAAATAAAATGTACCAGATGCTGTGAACATGGGGAGAAAAAAATCTTCTAAGAATCAGCCTTAGGCATAACTGAACTCTCTATCATTTTATTCAGAAAAATCTCAGACCTGGCATATTTAAGGCCTTCTTAGAACTGAACCGAACCTACAGGGTCTATTCATGACTAGCATCTTAATCCTTTATAAGAATATCAGAAACATACTCTGGACAGCCAAGGGGTTTATTTCCTTGGGCTACAAACCATTTGTAGTTCCATCAGCTTTGTCCAGAAGTGGGCCTAATTTGGTGCCCATTCTATGCATTGTGGAAGACCCAAAGTTAGGACACTATTTACTTCTATGGGCCAAGGATTTGAGGAGATTGGCTACCTCAGTAGTAGGGGTGACAGTAGCTTATTACTAGTAAAAATAGGTATCTAGCAAGTTGCCATTGTCTCCTTTTTGTTCTCTCCGTGAAGGAAATCTAACAAAGATCTGTAAATAGTTGCTAAACCTTATTATGAGGATTATGACCAAATATGCTTCATATGTTCCAGAATAATCAAAACTTAGATGTCTGTTTCAAGGATTCAGTTGATATCTGTGAGGACTCTCTTAAGGTGACTTTGGAAAGGTTATCAAGTAAAATTTCAGAAATTTTCCCCTTGGCAGTTTTTTAAAACAAGATAAGTGCTCATTGAACAACTAGCTTTGGCCACTTTTAGCACTTGGGAGATATTAGTGAAGCACATCAAAGATCCCTCTCTTCTTGGGCCTTATAGTCCAGCGGTAGATAGAGACCGTAAACAAAAATAAGTAAAGTTACATACTTTGTTAGGTAACTCCTTAGGACAAACAAAAAAGGTGGAGGAGACACCCCATTTGTTTGTTTATTCTTCTGTTTATTCTTTAATTCATTTAATTAAAAGAATATTTAGCCCCTACTACATATTAGACACTGACACTATAGACTTTAGAGATATGAAGAAGAGGTAAGGTGCTCTGCCCTTGAGTATACAGCCTTGGGGAAGACAGACAAGCCAACATAATTATGATAGAATGTAAATGATGTAAGTACCTCCAGATGATCTGGGATAGTTCCTGAAAGCTAAGTCACAATTTTGAATGACCTTCCAAGGTTTCTGTGAACCTTTAATCTTTTGGGTGAGTGAATTTCCTTTTTATCCAACACTTAGCACATATTAACTGCTTAATAGATATTGTTTAGTTGAGTTGAACTGAATGTATGTTTCAGGTTGTTCCCCAAGGGCAGATGTTATGATTTACTTACATGAGGGATACTTTCTTTCTGTACTTGATTCTCCTATTCACATTCCTTCCCCACCCTCTTTTTTTAAGTGCCTGCTTATGTACCTGTCTTTGTGCATTTCAGTGGGATTTGCTTTCTTAACTGCAAAACCAATTTTATTTAAGAACCTTGCATTAGCTCAGTATCTCTCACTCATTGGCCATTGTCTGTTGTTAGTAGTTGTTGAACCTGAAGCACTTACGAAAGGTTATAATAGCTAGTCTAGATTTAAGCTCAGTTTCTCTACTCTAAAGACCACACATAACAACTGTAATTCGTCCCCCTTTCCTGCCCTCCCGCCTTCCGTCCTTCCTTCCTTATTTTATTCATTCCAGCCAATGTTTTGCATCTCATGGTAGTGATATACTATAGTTTATATACCCGTTCTTCCATTAAACTTGTAAAGTTGTCTGCTCTTTTTTACTACTAAGAGCAACACTGCAGTGAGCATCATGTCCTCCTTTGTTGATGTGTGTGAGTGTATCTGCAGGATAGATTTCTGGAATAGGAATTGTTGGGGCAAAGATACATTTTAGGGGCACCTGGCTGGCTCAGTTGGTAGAGCACATGACTCTTAATCTCAGAGTCATGAGTTCAAGCTCCACATTGGGCATGGAGCCTACTTAAAATTTAAAAAAAAAAAAAGTTGCCTAGTGTGGGGCTCAATCCCTGGAACCTGGGATCACTACCCCAGCTGAAGGCTGACACTTAACGAACTGAGCCATCCAGGCGCCCCAAAAGTTTATATAGTGTGTCTGAAATAGTCCAAAAGTATATAACTTTTCATTACCAACAATTACATTTTCCTTTTTTTTTTTTTAAAGATTTTATTTATTTGTTTGACAGAGACACAGCAAGAGAGGGAACACAAGCAGGGGGAGTGGGAGAGGGAGAAGCAGGCTCCCTGCTCAGCAGGGAGCCTGACGTGGGACTCCATCCCAGGACACTGGGATCATGACCTGAGCCGAAGGCAGACACTTAAGGACTGAGCCACCCAGGCACCCCAGGGCATGCGACTCTTGATCTCAGGGTTGTGAGTTGGAGCCCCATGTTGGGTGTAGAGTTTACTTTAAAAAGAAAAATACAGGTTCTAATCAGTCTTTTTCTTTCTTTTTTTTTAGTCTTTTTCATTTTTGCTGTTCTGAGAGGTGAAAATGTATCTCATTGCTGCCTTCATATGCATTTATCTGATTACTCTGAGATTGAGTACTTTACGCATGCTTCTTTAATATCTATCTATCTATATATATCCTCAGCAAAGTGCTTTTCTTAGATTTTATAGGATGGATAATTTTTTCTTAATGACTGATCTGCAGAACTTTTTAAGTTAACATATCCTTGTAAATATTTTCTCCAATTCAACCACTTGCCTTTCAACTTAGTTTATAAAACAGTTGCTGTTTTTTGTTTGTTTTTAAAGATTTTATTTATTTATTTGTAAGAGACAGCCAAAGAGTACAAGCAGGGGGAGGGGCAGAGGGAGAAGCAGACTGCCTGTGGAGCAGGGAGCCTGATGTGGGACTTGATTCCGGGACCCTGGGATCATGACCTGAGCTGAAGGCAGAAGCCTAATGACTGAGCCACCCAGGCACCCCTATAATACAGTTGCTATGTAAATATTTTATATTTTTACAGAGCGATGTCTTTTAATCTGCATATAACAGAAAATTATTTCCCAGTCTGGGGCCTCTGAGTCCTGCCTTCATTTCTTATTCTCTGATGTCTAGAAGATTGACATATAAATAGGAATCTTCTTGAGTTAGCATGAGTGAGTTTGTTTGCAGCCAATACAACCTTAATTAAAGTAATACCTTTCTTTAAAAAATAAATAACACATTTTATTTTTTAAATACCTTGGGAAGTTTATAATGAGCAATTAGGAAAAAAAACTAGGAAAGAGTCACACTAGGAAAGAGTCCACACTGTCACTTTTACTTATTCCCCATGTGTCTATTGACTTATTTAAAGATATCACAAACAAGGTTGTAGTTCATGTAGCCACACACATCATGCACCGCTGGTAGCATTTGCATAGACAACACTGTGAAGGTGTTCTTGGAGTTGTGTAGTACACAGTCTGCACACCATACATGACAAAACAAAACAAAAAACTAACATTTCATGTAAATTATCACAGTAGTCCAGGTCTGAGGTGATCCAAACCTGGATACATGATTTGTATTACAGATCATCAATGAAGTAAGGGCTTCAGGGACAGGAATTAGAACAGGGTTTTCTAAATGTGGTCTGTCACCCTGAGATTTTGCAACCATTATAGGAAAAACTTCTGTAGCAATACATAGAGCTATAATCATAACGATATTCTAAGTAGCTACTGAAAGGTTCTAGAATTGCCTTATCTTGCCTAACCAGGGCTTAGTCTTAAAAGTGTCTTGGGGCGCCTGGGTGGCTCGGTTGAGCGTCTGGCTCTTGATTTCAGCTCAGGTCATGATCAGGGTCATGAGATGGAACCCTGTGTTGCACTCCATGCTCCTCAGAGAGCGTGCTTGAGATTCTCTCTCTCCTCTCCCTCAGCCCCTACCTCCCATGCAGGCACACACACTCTCTAAAATAAATCTTAAAAAAAAAAACTTGTGTTTTGGGGGCACCTGGCTGGCTTTGTCTGTAGAACATGTGACTCTTGATCTTGGGGTCATGAGGTGAAGCCCACGTTGGGCATAGAGTTTATTTTTAAAGTTTTTATTTATTTATTTGTAAGAGAGCACAAGCAGGGGCAGGGGAGCGGCAGGCAGAGGGAGAAGATGAAGCAGACTCCCTGGGGAGCAGAGAGCCCAATGCGGGGCTCGATCCCAGGACCCTGAGATCATGACCTGAGCTGAAGGCAGATGCTTAACCAACTGAGCCACCCGGGTGTCCCTGGCGTAAAGTAAGGTATATCTTAAAATAATAATAATGAATATCTTTTAACTTTTATTTTATTAAAATTCAACTTAATCTCTATTTCAGGCCTCACATCCCACAAAACTCTTAATCTCAGTCAAGTTAGGGTTCTATCCCTTTTTCTTAGAGTTGAATCTGCATTCTAGGTGCTTACGCAGTACCAAGTGAGAGGGGCACGCATTTGTCTCCAGTCATATTATCTGAGAAGGCCACTATCCCAGTTAGTTCCAAGTCATTTGTTTATAGGTATCCCTGTTCCTGCATGTACTTAGCCCAGTAGGACTCAAAAATCACTACAGAGTTTTTGTGATGTGCTGTAACTTGCCCAGTTCAGGGAGTAAACACTCGGTGATTGTTGATTCACTTCTCTTCATCTGTCAGAGTAAGGATAGGTCAGTAGGGGTTGGATCCCATACTGACCTATCCTGCAACATATTTACAGAATAAGTGTGCAAGACAGGAAAAATAAACAGAAAAAAGAGTAAGTGTTCAGAGCATGTGAGAAATTGAATTATTTAGTTTTTTTTTTTTCAAGAAGGCTCTACACCCGGGCGCCTGGGTGGCTCAGTCGGTTAAGCGACTGCCTTCGGCTCAGGTCATGATCCCAGGGTCCTGGGATCGAGTCCTGCATCGGGCTCCCTGCTTGGCAGGGAGTCTGCTTCTCCCTCTGACCCTCCCCCTTCTCATGCTCTCTCTCTCTATCTCATTCTCTCTCTCAAATAAATAAACAAAATCTTTAAAAAAAAAAAAAAAAAAAAGGCTCTACACCCAGTATGGGGCTTGAACTCATGACCCTGAGATCAAGAGTCGTATGCTCTACTAACTGAGCCGGTCAGGCACCCTTGCCTCTATTATTTTCTATTCTTTGGTTGCAAGAAATAGAAACTAACTCCACTAGATTAAGCAAAAGAAAAAATTATTGTAAATATGGGGGAGACTTGTGGAATCTGAGTAAGTAGATGAGTAATAAGCCTAATGAAGTCCAGGAGGCCAGGCAGCTGTGGATTTCCTCACAGGAGTTTTTAGAGAGGCTACTTTAGATTACTGTTCAGTTGATTCGGCAACTGTGTTCTTCAGGCTCATGGACTCTCAGTTTAAAATTCCCATTTCCCTGGGGAGACAGCCTCTGATGACCAAGCTTGAATCGGGTGCATTCTTGCATCAAACAATTATAATAAGTAGATACCCTGATATTCACACTAGGACTACAGGTTTAGGATTCATTCTTAAAAAGGACAAAGGTTGTTAGCTGACCTTTGTTACCATCTAACCTGCTAATTCTTTTATATCAGTAGAGTTAAGACAACGTGTAAAAATACTAAAGGAGGAACTGGCCTGGTGTGTTTGGGACACAGCAAAAAATCTCAGCAGTTGAAGAAACTTGGTAAAAAGAAAATGGGATGAGATAAAGAATAGGATAGGTGGATAAGGATCTGTCTATAGAAATTTTTTGAATGTCAGGTTCAGGGATTTGCTCTGTAGCAACTTTAGATTTTAAACAAGGGAAAGATAACAAAGTATCAGTCTAGGGGGAAAAAAAAAACAAACAAAAAAAAACAGCATCAAATATGCCAGCTATTGGAAGGGAAGAAGGAGGAAACAGGTATCAGTGAATCAAGGTTAAAAATGACTAGAATACTTCAGTCATGAAGAAATGGAGTTCAGTGAAAATAAAAAAGATGCGATAAATGCAGGGCCTGGGTCATAGGAAGAGCTGACAATCCCTGGTGACTGATCAGATAAAAATGTTGGTGGAGGGCACCTGGGTGGTGCAGTCGGTTGAGCGTCTGCCTTCGGCTCAGGTCATGATCTCAGGGTCCTGGGATCGAGTCCCGCATCGGGCTCCCTGCTCAGCCGGGAGCCTGCTTCTCCCTCTCCCACTCCCCCTGCTTGTGTTCCCTCTCGCTGTGTCTCTCTCTGTCAAATAAATAAATAAAATCTTAAAAAAAAAAAATATTTTGTTTGAGAGTGCCTGCAATCAGTGGTGGGGGTTGGGCAGAGCAGAGGGAGAAGGCAAACAGACTCTGCGCTGAGCACAGAGCCCCAGCTCCGGGGCCCCATCCTGGGACCCTGAGATCATGACCCCAGCTGAAACCAAGAGTTAGCCTGTTAACCAACTGAGCCACCCAGGCACCCCTGTTTGCATATTTTAATAAACATGAATTTTATTCAGTTTTTAAAATATGAGTAGAAAGTTGAATCCTTCAAATACAATCCTCACATTTAATTTGAAAACCCTTGTTGACAACTCTGCAATAAGACATTGGCCCTTGAACTTAAATTACAGTGTTGAAATGGCCTGAAAATTTTAGGAGTAAGTGGTGACCCACTTAAAATTGTTGATTTAAACTGTTAAAATTGTTGGTTTAAACTTTGAGTCAGGCCATTTTCACAGTCATGATTTTCAAGCTCCCTAGAATAAAATCAGACTGATAATTAGTATGCATATCTATTACTCAGGAAATCCAAACAGTTTTAAAAGAAAGTAATGGAAAAAAACGAAAAGAAAAGAATGTTTGGGAGCTTTAGCTGCTATTACTAAGGAAACCAACTCTACTTGCCCTGTCACTAGATTTAAAAAGAAAAAAAAAGCCAAAAGCCAGCCAGGCACCCCCAATAGCTTTAAATTTTTATATTTTTAAAATTAAAATTTATTTAAGTAATCTCTACACCCTACATGGGGCTCGAAATCACAACCTTGAGATCAACAGTGACATGCTCTACTGAATGAGCTAGCCAGGCCTTACACTGGGGTTGTGAGTTAAAGCCCCCAGGTTGGGTGTGGAGCCTACTTAAAAATTGGGCGAGCACCTGAATGTCTCAGTTGGGTATCTGATGTTTAGTCTCAGCTCAGGTCTTGATCTCAGGGTCATGGGTGTGAGCCCCGTGTTGGACCTACTTAAGTTTTTCTAAAAAAAATTCTTCCCCTATTATTATATTTGAGTTACATAAATAACACAAATTCACTAAGGAAAAAAATAGAAAATACATGAGAACAAAAAGGAAAAAGAAGTCACCAAAATTTTTTATGTGTTGGGGCACCTGGGTGGCTTAGTCGTTAAGCATCTGCCTTAGGCTCAGGTCAGGATCCCAGGGTCCTGGGATTGAGCCCTGCATCAGGCTCCCTGCTCTGTAGGAAGCCTGCTTCTCCCTCTCCCACTCCCCCTGCTTGTGTTCCCTCTCTCGCCGTGTCTCTCTCTGTCAAATAAATAAAATCTTTAAAAAAAAAAAAATTTATCTGTGTTATTACACTGTGTCATAACTTCCCATGTTTACTGAATAGTATACTGTAAAGATTTTTCTATCAATACTGTCTTGTCTGAGTCAGGTTTTGGGGTTTTTTTATTTTTTTTATTTTTATTTTTTTCTAAGATTTTTATTTTTAAGTAATGTCTACACCCAACAGGGACCTCAGACTTATAACCCCAAGATCAAGAGTTGCATGCTCTTCTGACTGAGCCAGCCCAGTGCCCCTCCAAGGCAGGTTTTTAATCTGTAATATGTAGATACTAGTATTATGTACCATCTAGCACATGCTTGGCATATGGTAGTCGTTGGTCAGTTGTGAATCTTTCAATAATAGCATCATTTTTTTTTTAAAGACTTTATTTATTTGACAGAGACACAGTGAGAGAAGGAACACAAGCAGGGGGAGTGGGAAAGGGAGAAGCCAGCTACCCGAGGATCAGGGAGCCCAATGCGGGGCTCGATCCCAGGACCCTGGGATCATGACCTGAGCCAAAGGCAGACGCTTAACCATCTGAGCCACCCAGGTGCCCCAGCATCATTATTTTTAATAGCTACTTGGTACACCATTATGTTATCTACTATAGCTTATAAGATTTATTTTATTTAACATGGGGCTTAAAGTTAGAGCCCTGAGATCAAGAATCACATGCTCTACTGACTTAAGCCAGCCAGGTGCCCCCTGCTATAACTTATTAATCAACCCATTATTGCTTGACGTTTGGTTTTCTAATTTTTTATTATTATATGTGTGCACTTAGGACAAATTCCTAGAAGTGTTGAGGCACCTGGGTGGCACAGTCGATTGAGTGACCAACTATTGATTTCAGCTCAGGTCATGAACTCAGAGCCTGGGCTTGGGCCCACATTAGGCTCCACACTCAGCATGGAGTCTGCTTGAAATTCTCTCTCCTCCCTCTGCCCCTCCCTCGTGCTTTCAATCTCTCTAAAATAAATAAATCTTTAAAAAAAATTTCTTAGAAGTGTTCATGACAGGCAAGGGGTGGAATACAAAGGAGGTGGTCCATGAATTCCTATGAGCCTGCTAAATATTTCTCTTTTTTTTAAGGTTTATTTATTTGAGAGAGAACAGGAGCAGGGAGAGGGGCTGAGGGAGATGGAGAGAATCTCAAGCAAACTCCCTACTGAGCGGAGAGCCCGGGTGGGGCTCTATCTCACAACCCTAACTCAGATCATGAACTGAGCCAAGTCAGGAGTCAGAGGCTTAACCAGCTGAGTCACCCAGATTCCCCAAGAGCCTGCTAAATCTTTCTAAAAGCATTTTTTTGGCCCTCCTGTAAAGTTGATATGGTCTTTGCCATGCATGTCAAGAACCTACCTTGCTACCATGACTATGACTGACTAGACCAGAGCCAAAGGCAGATGTGTGGGCTGGCACCTCAGAGAGGCCAAGAATCTCTGGGGAGTCTCGTAATCAAATCCCATCAGGTTGGTTTGCCACTGGACCCAGGATCATCTTCTCTCTTGGGTGGTAGGTCTCTCATGAGCAAGCTGAACTCCTGTGGTGGTACTCCAAGAGGATTGCTTTCATCACGAGGTTGTCTGAATAGCTGAGGTGTTGACGTATGTGTCTTACACTAAAGTAATCTGGGCATGTCCCTCTCCTACCACTTTATAGCACCTAATGTTCCATCTTCAAAATGAAATAGAAGAAACTGGAAGAAGGAACACCTTATTAGACATTTTTAAGGCAAGTATAAATTTTTCTTTGTTCTGAATACACCTGCAGTGCTTCTGAGCACCAGCTGAACTGTTGCTCTCTCTATCCATGCCAGCATAAAGACTCATACATGCTGTTTCTTTCCAGTTGCGGGGTTAGTATTTTAGTGAGCTGATTCAAAACACTGCATTTTGGGACAACTGGCTGGCTTGGTTGGTGGAGCATGTGCCTCTTGATCTCAGGGTTGTGAGTTTAAGTCCCATGTTGAGCATAGAGCTTATTTTTTAAAAAATATTAAAAACAAAAAACAAAACAAAAAACCCCGACTTTCTAAGAATAAGCTGTCTGCAAACCTCTGATCACATTCCCTGTTGTTTCTACCCAGGATTCAAATCCTCAAGACTGTTCTCTGTTTCTGTGGACATATTTTGGTTTGGATAGTGCTGGTATTGGTCTCAGATTTAATATATCATATATCAAATTCTCTTAGATTACTTTTAAAGAAGAAAAGCTGACCTCAATGTCAATGAATAAATAGATTTTTCAGATTAACAATGGACCATATTCTCTATTACACATTTATCCTCTCTAACCAGAAACTACCCACTTTGATTTTCCAGGTGGCCTGAAGTTCATCTCCCTATCCATATTTGATTTTGAGTGTGTGAGAGGAGAGGCCTAATCTATAGTGTATTTTTTTATTTTTTTATTTATTTTTTTAAGATTTTACTTATTTTATTTGAGAGAGAAGGAGAACATGAGCAGAGGGAGGAGCAGGTTCCCTGCTGAGCAGGGAGCCCGATGTGGGGCTCGATCCCAGGACCCTAAGATCATGACCTGAGCTGAAGATAGACACTTAACTGACTGAGCCACCCAGGCACCCCAAGTGTATTTTTTCAAAGATTTTATTTTTAAATAATCTCTACAACCAATGTGGGGCTTGAACTCACAACCCCGAGATCAAGAGTTGCATGTTCCACCAACTGAGCCAGCCAGGCACCCCCTATAGTGTATTTAATCCTATATAACACATAGTTAATTTCTTTCTGATTATAAAACAAATACAGTTAAGTGAAAAAGCAAGTTGAATAGTAGAATGATTTCGCTTATATAAGACAAGTGTATACATACAGATATAAAATTTATATATGCATACAAAAAATATGGACAAATATAAACCAAAATATTAACTGGTTATATCTGCGGAGTGGAATGGGGTGTGGATTTTCACATTTTACTTTATACATCTCTGTATTAATTAATAGTAAAAGCCAATACAGTTGTTTACTGTGCTAGGCACTACACATTTATTAAGTCATACTTTCTTAAACAATCCTATGAGATAGATACATTTTACATATGAAGAAACTGAGGATCAGAGAGATTAAGAAACTTGTCCAAGGCCACACAGCTAGTAAATGGCAGAATTGAGATTTCTTTTTTTTTTTTTTAAGATTTTATTTATTTGAGAAAGAGTACATGAATGGGGGTAGGAGAGGGGCAGAGGGAGCTGGAGAGAAAGAGGGAGAAGCAGACTCTCCACTGAGCAGGGAGCTGGACTCACGGCTCAATCCCAGGACCCTGCAATAATGACCTGAGCCGAAGGCAAATGTTCAACCGACTGAGCCACCCAGGTGCCCCAGAATTGGGATTTCAAACCAGGTCTCCCCAGTGCCTAGATAAGTGCCTGGTGCATAGAAAACATCTAAAAGGATATGTTGCTCATCTCAATAAATGCGGAAGTATTTGACAATTCAACATCTTTCATGATAACACTCAACAAATTAGGTACAGAAGGAATATATATCAACATAATAAACACTTTATATGACAAGCCCATAGCTAACATCATACTCCGTGAAAAGCTGAAAGTTTTTCCTTTAAGATGAGGAATAAGACAAAGGTACCCACCCTTACCACTTCTATTTAACAGTACTGGGAATCCCAGCCAAAGCAATCAGGCAACAAAAAGAACTAAAATGCATCCAAATAGAAAAGGAAGAAATAAAATTATCGAGGCGCCTGGGTGGTCCAGTCAGTTAAGCATCTGTCTTCAGCTCAGGTTGTGGTCTCTGGGTCCTCGGATCGAGCCCCACATCCCCCACATCAGGCTCTCTGCTTAGTGGTGAGTCTGCTTCTTGCTCCCCCTGCTTGTTCTCTCTCTCTCTCTCTGTCAAATAAATAAAACCTTTAAAAAAAAAATCATCTGTTTGCAGGTGACATGTTCCTATATATAAAAAGCACTACAGGGGCGCCTGGGTGGCTCAGTCGTTAAGCGTCTGCCTTCGGCTCAGGTCATGATACCAGGGTGCTGGGATGGAGCCCCACATCGGGCTCCCTGCTCCCCGGAGAGCCTGCTTCTCCCTCTCCCACTCCCCCTGCTTGTGTTCCCTCTCTCGCTGTGTCTCCCTCTGTTAAATAAATAAAAATCTTTGAAAAAAAAAAGCACTACAGACTCCAAAAAAAGTGTTAAAACTAATAAATGAATTCAGTAAAGTTGAAGGATGAGAAATCACACAAAAATCAGTTGCATTTCTGTTCACTAACAATGAACTATTTATACTTAGCATCAAAAGGAATAAAACATGGGGTTCATGGCTGGCTCAGTCAGAACATGCAACTCTTGATCTCAGGGTTGTGAGTTCAAGCCCCTCATTGGGAATATAATTTACTTTAAAAAATGAAATAAAATATCTCAGAAGAAATTTAAGCAAGGAGCTGAAAGACTTATATACGGAAAACTAACACACTGATGAAAGAAACCAAAGAAGACACAAATAAATGGAAAGATGCCTTATGTTTATGAATTGGAAGAATTAAAATTGTTAAAATGTCAATACTAGGGGTGCCTGGGTGGCTCAGTCGTTAAGCGTCTGCCTTCGGCTCAGGTCATGATACCAGGGTCCTGGGATCGAGCCCCACATTGGGCTCCCTGCTCCGCGGGAAGCCTGCTTCTCCCTCTCCCACTCCCCCTGCTTGTGTTCCCTCTCTCGCTGTGTCTCTCTCTGTCAAATAAATAAAATCTTTTTTTAAAAAAATGTCAATACTACCCAAAGCAATCTATAGATTCATTGCAATGCCTATCAAAATTCCAATGGCATTTTTCACAGAAATAGAAAAAAAAAAAAGCCTAAAATTTGTATGGAACCACAAAAGACCTTAAATAGCCAGAGCAATTCTAAGAAAGAACAAAGCTAGAGGCATTATGCTCCTGATTTCGAACCATATTACAAAGCTATAGTATTAAAAAAAGGTATGGTATTGGATTAAAAACAGACACATAGACCAATGGAACAGAATAGATAGCCCAGAAATAAACCCATGCACATACAGTCAACTAATCTCTGACAAGGGCACCAAGAATACACAATGGGTAAAGTATAATTTTTTCAATAAATGGTGTTGGGAAAATTGGACAGAATTTGGAAAATTGGACATACAAAAGAAGGAAATTAGACCCTTACACCGTATACTCATTGCAGAGTCTGCTTGAGATTCTCTCCCTCTGCCCCTCCCCACTGCTCACACATTCTCTCTCTATATAAAATAAATAAATCTTTTAAAAAATAATAATGAGGTATTGTGTACTTGAAATGTAGCATGAAAGTAAATCTTTAGTGTTCTCACCACAAAAGAGGGAAGAAAAAAAATGATAACTATGTGAGGTGATGGATGAGTTAATTAACTTGATTGTGGTTAGGGTGCCTGGGTGGCTCAGTCAGTTAAACATCTTTCTTCAGCACGGGTCATGATCTTGGGGTCCTGGGATAGAGTCCTGCATTGGGCTTCCTGCTCAGCAGGAGGTCTACTTCTCCCACTTCCTCTGCTCCTCCTTCCCTTCCCCCTCCCCACTTGTGCTCTCTGCTCTCTCTCAAGTAAATAAATAAAATCTTAAAAAAAAAAAAACTTGATTGTGGTTATTTCGCAGTGTATACATAAACATTGTGTTGTCCACCCTAAAAAAGATGAAAGATTATAGATTTTTATTTTATTTTATTTTATTTTTAACATTTTTTATTTATTTATTTGACAGAGAGCGAGAAAGGGAACACCAGCATGGGCAGAGGGAGAGGGAGAAGAAGGCTTCCCGCGGAGCAGGGAGCCCCATGTGGGGCTCAATCCCAGGGTCCTGGGATCATGACCTGAGCCAAAGGCAGACGCTTAACGACTGAGCCACCCAGGCACCCCTAGATTTTTATTTTAATTATAAGAGAATAAACTATTTTTTACTTAAGAAATATTCATTTACATATAATATTAACTTCAAATTATTCCTATTTAGTGACATTTTCTTGCACTCAGTCCATCTTGGGAGTCCTGCCAAGGAATATATGTCAAAATAAAGAATGTAAGTCTTTTCAGTTATTCTTTAAATCCGCTTTTAACTAATTTAGACATCTTTGTCCATTTGTCTAATTTGTGAGGCATCTATGAAAGCATATAGAAGTCTATTAAATGTAGACCTAGGTTCTTACTGAATATTCCTCATCATAGACAGCAATCTTGGTAGAATATTTAGGGAGTATTTCATGATGTTTATGACTCTATCCTACCACTTACTAGCTAACTGCTTTTGGTAAGTTACTTTACCTTTTTGTACCTCAGCATGTAGTGCTCCGGCATGTAGCAAGGGCTTTATACATGTTCATTACTATAAGAATCAAAATTGAGTCCCTATCCTTTTCTTTTTAAAGACATTGTATCTGTATTAAAGATACTGTTTTTATATTGCAATTACCAGTAACTTATGGATAGTAATAACTGATATTTATATAAATGATAGAATAATCTTTTAAAAAGGAATATGAGAAAGGTAAGCTTTCTATGCCCTAGTACTTGTGAAATTTATTTTTAAATTTTTTAGGCGGGCGAGGGGCAGAAGGAGAGGGAAAGAGAGAATCTTAAGCAGGCTCCACACCCAGTACAAAGCCTGATGCAAGGCTCTCTCTCATGACCCTAAGATCATGACCAGAGCCGAAATCAGGAGTCAGACACAACTGACTGAGTCACCCAGGCGCCCCTATTTTTTAATTTTTAAAGACTTTTCAGGTCTCAAAGTAATAAATATCATTTTGACGTGCACAGTGAAGGAACAAGAGATGCTTATGATTGACCTATAAGCAAACATGAGTAATATTCCTTTTTTTGACACATTTTGCACATTTCTTTGGCCTATTTTTACCATTCATTCTTCTTTTCTCATTCTTATGTTTTCAGTCTTCAGTTTATCTAGTTCTTTGTATAAGTTCCTCATTTTTGTTATTTTATTTTCTTATATTTTTCCTTATAAAACAGTTTCCGGGGCACCTGGGTGGCTCAGTTGTTAACCGTCTGCCTTCGGCTCAGGTCATGATACCAGGGTCCTGGGATCGAGCCCCACATTGGGCTCCCTGCTCCGCGGGAATCCTGCTTCTCCCTCTCCCACTCCCCCTGCTTGTGTTCCCTCTCTCGCTGTGTCTCTCTCTGTCAAATAAATAAAATCTTAAAAAAAAAAAAACAGTTTCCTTTTTTTTTAGACTTTATTTATTTATTTGGTGGGGGGGAACGGGAGCATGAGCAGGAGGAGGGGCAGAGGGCAAGGGGGAGCAGACTCCTCACTGAGCAGGGAGCCCAACACGGGACTGGATCCCAGGACCCTGGGATCGTGCCCTGAGTGGAAGGCAGATGCTTAACCGACTGAGCCACCCAGGCGCCCCAAAACACAGTTTCCGTTAAGAATAAATAAACACAAGGGGCACCTGGGTGGTTCAGTCGGTTAAGCAACCAACAGACTTTTTGATTTCAGCTCAGGTCATGATCTCAGGGTTATGAGATAGAGCCCGAAGTCAGGCTCCGTGCTCAGTGTGGGGTCCGCTTGACATTCTGTCTCTCCCTCTCCCTTTATCCCTCTCCCCACTCGTTCTCTTTCTGTCTCTCAAATAAATAAATAAATAAATAAATAAAACACAAAAACTCACAGTCTCAAATCTATATAGGTAATTAATTTAGAAAACTTCTTTAATTTTTGTAATATAGGAACTAAAAATCCCTTGAACATAGGATTGGCTCAACAGGTTAAACATTTTATTGATGGATCTAAAAGTTCAGATTCTTTCTGAAGCAGGGATATGTAGGTCTGAGAAAGGAGGGCTGCACTTGTAATAATCATAGATGACAGCTCTCGTATGCAAAAAAGACACACAAGCTTCATCTGGTAAATATGAGAAACAGAAGCCCTGAGTTATTCAATCACTTACCCAAAGTCACAGGACAAATGGAGTTGTCCCAGATGCTGGAGTTAGGTGCTAAAGCCAATACTAGGAGAAACACCCCTAATAGTCAAATTTATCCTGGGGGAGAAAGAATCCTCCAGGAATATGCCTCATTAGAAAAATCAATTCTTTAAGTTCAACAGAGCCAACTTTTCCATTATTAGAAGCAGTCCCTGTTCTTTCCGGTGGACACTGATGTATGTGAAGGCCATGTCATATGACAAGTAAATTTTTTTTTTTTTTAAGTAATCTCTACACCCAATGTGGGGCTCAAACTCAGAACCCTGAGATCAAGAGTCACATGCTCTACCCACTGAGCTGGCCAGGTGCCCCAAGTGAATCTTTAAGTGCTAAATCACACACAAGTGTAGCTCAATGTTCACACTCACAAAAGAATTTGGAAAATTAAGCCTGGGAAGAGTTTATTCCTATTTCCCAATTAAGACTTTCCCATACTAATTAAATTATTACACTGCCCTTCCTCTTCTCTTCTTCCTTTTCTTTGCTTCTCTCCTTTTTCTCTCTTTCTCCTTCCTCAGTTTGAAGGGTTTGTTATATAAGGCAAATGCATATATGTCCTGACTCCACCAAGGTTGAAGGGCCCATGGGAATACAAGAGGTACTGAATAGTGGGAACAGAGGAAAATATAAGAATGATAAGCATCTGCTATCGAAGAATCTGCCTGGTGATTTTCTTTGGTTTATATCAGGTAGGAAGTATTTACCCTTTTTTTTCCTCACCATTCCAATGACTTACTCTCCCAAACCCCAGACCTCATTTCTCATTACTTAATATAATTTTTGCCAAAAAGTTAGTGCTGCTATTTAAACATTTTGAACTCAACCTATGGGTTCCACTTTTCAATACGCGGCTCTGCCTAGCTTCTCAATGGGTTTGAAAAACTTTCACTTGGAAATCATCCCTCCCGAGGCTATCAAGCCTTGGCAAAATTCCCACACCGATTTGTTATCCATCAGCTCTGCTCTTGATTTAAATTCACCACAGTATCATGGAGTTATGTGGACCCCAGTGAACAATTACGGCTCAATTATAGATTTCTTCTTATATATGTAGAATATTAAAATTTATAAAATAGAACTTTGGATTAGAACTGAACAGCGGAGCATCACATTTTCCCTTTTATTTAATATGCTTGGCATATCTAAACTATTAAGAATTTTAAGAGCTATTTTCAGCCTTGTTACTACTTCAGTTAAAGGCCATGCAACTTGAGTCAGAGATGCAACTGTGTTAAATGAAGCTGACAGCGCATGCAAAGGGTCAAGGGCTGCCCTGATTTGACTAAGGTTCAACACCGCAGCCTTTACAGCTCAGGGCAGGTGGAGCGGCTTCAGAAATGTATTTCAGAAATACAGTGTTGAGATTGGCTCAGGAAAACTCGAGCTACTTTTGCATGATAGAGTTCAGGGTATCAGTCAAAGGCTATTCTTTCTAGCACAAATTTACAATAGAACTATTTTACACGGTGATGCTGGAGGAAGTAGGACAGGGAGCTGTGAAAGCACATTAAGTATACAAACAACAGAAGAAAGGCATAATAGTGCAAATTATTAGTATATATCTCATTCACAATAATTCTTGCTTTAAATGGCTTATATTGCCAACAATATAACTCATGGATTTTACTTCTATGTCAATCCTCATTTTGGATGTCAACTTTTTTAAAAATTGTTTTTATCACATCACTGCCTCATTTGTGAATCTATCAAGATTCCCTGTTTACTGGTTACCGTATCTCTCTTAGCTTAGCATTCTGGGCTCACTGTCAACTCCCCAGCCTCATCTTTTGTTATTCCCTAACATGACCTTCTTCTTGAGCCAAGTTAATTGGCAGATAGCACCCAGCACATGACTTGCTAGTTCCTCTCTGTGGGCCCCTGGAAAGGCTATTCTTTAAACCTGGAATGGCTTTCCCACTCTCTGCCAATCTGTATCCATCACTTCCTCTCAGCACCGATCCAAGATTTAATTTTCTCCAGGAAGCCTTCCCATTCTGATCACTTCTTTACTGCATATTCCCCATTCACTTAAGCTCTGAGGTGCTTCTTACTGTGGTCCTTGTTAATTGCCTTAAATTACTTCATGTGATTGTTGTCTCTACAGAACTGGGACTGAGTCTGTGTCTCTTTGTTCTTTGAGCTGAATTTAGCCCTGGGTAGCACTAACTGCTGTCTTCTGTAGGAGATTCAAATGCTATTGTCACTACTTGTCATAAATGTCAGAGTTAATTGTTTAATATTTGTAAGCCACTGAAAAGGAAACACAAAGAAAGATTATAAAGCATAAAAATAGCAAGCAGGGGCGCCTGGGTGGCTCAGTCGTTAAGCGTCTGCCTTCGGCTCAGGTCATGGTCCCAGGGTCCTGGGATCAAGCCCCGCATCGGGCTCCCTGCTTTGGCCGGAAGCCTGCTTCTCCCTCTCCCACTCCCCCTGCTTGTGCTCTCTCTCTCTCTGATAAATAAATAACATCTTTAAAAAAAATAGCCTCAAATAATTTAATAAAGCTAAAGCATAAATATACAAAAAATAAAATTAAGATTGTATCACAAAGTAGTATGTATATACTGACTTTGGCTCAGTGAAATATTATGTACATTTATTTCATACAATGTAAATGGTGTTAGAGATTCATTTTTGTTTTGTAAGTTTGAGTATAATAAAACCCAAAAGGTAAGAGATAGTGATGGAAGTTGAGTAGTTCTGCTTCTTCAATTTATATGACTATGCTCCCCCTTCCCTCCTTTCCTGTCCCCCACAAGACCACAAGAATTGATGAAGAACCTGTCCTGTGCAGGGCACTGGCAGTTATGATCTGTGTATCAGCAGATTCCTGACGCTCATTAAATGTTGGAGAATGACTGCACTAGGGCATGAGATCCTGTAGTTCTCAAACTGTAGGGCAGCACCAGCATCACCTGGAGCGCCTTGTTCAACTCTCCACTTGCAGAGTTTCCGATCCAGTAGGGGGTTTGGGGTAGGTCTGAGAATTTGCATCTTAAACCAGTTCCCAGGTGATGCCAATGCTGCTTGTCCAGGAACCACACTTTGAGGACCACTGTTTTTTTTTTTTTAAGATTATTTATTTATTTGTTTGACAGAGAGAGACACAGCAAGAGAGGGAACACAAGCAGGGGGAGTGGGAGAGGGAGAAGCAGGCTTCCCGCCGAGCAGGGAGCCTGATGTGGGGCTCGATTCCAGTACCCTCGGATCATGACCTGAGTCGAAGGCAGACACTTAATGACTGAGTCACCCAGGCACCCCTTTACTTGAGTTTTACTTTTCCTTCTTTCTTTCTTTTTTTTTTTTTTTAAAGATTTTATTTATTTGTTTGACAGAGACACAGCAAGAGAGGGAACACAAGCAAGGGGAGTGGGAGAGGGAAAAGCAGGCTTCCCACTGAGCAGGGAGCCCGATGCGGGGCTCGATCCCAGGACCCTGAGATCATGACCTGAGCCGAAGGCAGACGCTTAACGACTGAGCCACCCAGGCGCCCCGAGGACCACTGTTTTCATGATTCTCTGATGCTAACCATATGGAAGTGGAAATTTTCGCATATCATTTGGCTTCTTCTTCTTTTTTTTTAAGATTTTATTTATTTATTTGACAGAGAGAGACACAGCGAGAGAGGGAACACAAGCAGGGGGAGTGGGAGAGGGAGAAGCAGGCTTCCCGCTGAGCAGGGAGCCTGATGCGGGGCTTGATTCCAGGACGCTGGGATCATGACCTGAGTTGAAGGCAGACGCTTAACGACTGAGCCACCCAGGCGCCCCATTTGGCTTCTTCTACTTGCTTAAGCCCACATCGTATTCCCTTGTGAGCTAACCTATTGTCTGCTTCCATCCGTCCTACCCCTCTCTGTTTATATTTAATTTTCCTTCCCCAAAGCGTCTCTGAAAAAAAGACCGCCATCCTCTCAAATAGAATTTCCCTCCATCACTGCTTCCTGTCCAACTTACCTATGCCAAGAAAGAGAGAGCTATAATTGAAAGTTTCCAGAGTGTGTTTTTGATGACTCTGCTTTAGTTGGCATCCAAAGCTGATGTTTAATCCCAGAGTTGTGAGACTGTGTGTGGGCCTGAAGACGTGTTGGGTTTCACCACACCTCTGGCCCCAAAGTGCCTATCACTGAACTGTCGCCTCTTCTGATTATATGCTTCTCTTTGGAATGGCTTGAAAAGGTAGGAGGGGACTTAAGACCTTCCTTATGTTGTTCTGCTCTGAAAGGTTATGGAAAATTGATTTCTCGAAGACACAGAAACTGTAGCAGAGGGCATGGTACTGGTTTGAGGCTGTGCACGCTCTCAGAAGTGAGAATGCTGTCACCACATGACAAATGTTCTCACAGCAGCTGGGAAGGCACGCAGAGCTTCCAATGTGATACAGTGTATTTTTGCCTGGCGTCACGTAGTCCCTGCTTTTAAATATCCAGGTTACACTTTGAAAGGATGAGCCAAATATCAGATCATTGAAAATTTCTGATTATTATATGCAAAATAGAGAATGTTAACCTCAGTTTCTTAAACTTTCTAATCTCAAAGTTGAAACCAGGAACAACGTAACGTGAGCCTTCTTGACAGGCTCTTATTTTGGCAGTCTTTAGTTTTTACAGTACAATGTGGCTATATTTAGTCAGTCATTCCCTTCTAGGCTCTTGAAGTAATTTTTTTTTTTTTTTGGTTTAAGTACCTTTAGAGGAAAAAGAGAGATCTGTTAACATAAATGAGAAATGGCCACAAAAGCTTTTTAATAGAGCAGTGGAATTTCTGAAACAAGGGTGGGTTTTCCTCAATCGGCGGGATTAATGCCGTCTTGTTTCTGGCCCACTGAAGAGGGTTAGCATTCTGCAAAATGATCACGTAGACAGGTTTATCTTCAGATTCCAAGACTGCCCCATTCTCAGGCCTCCTGGCTGGCTCAGTCAGTGGAGCAGGCAACTCTTGATCTCGGGGTTGTGGGTTTGAGCCCCACATTGGGTGTAGAGATTACTTAAAAATGAAATCTTAAAAAAAAGAAGGGCTGCCCTTTCCATGTCCCTCACCTCTTTGGGTGGTGTCCATCTGATTCTTATGCCTTCTTTCATGATTGTACTTTTATTAAAATATTTGCTTAGATCTTCCATTACAAATGACAATATATATGATTCATGTATTCATTCAGCAAATATTTGTTGTACAGCTATTATGGGCTAAAGCATCAACAATAAAATAATATATCTGCCCTTGTTGAGCTTATATTCTAGTGGAGGGAAATAGCAAGAAATAGATAGATGATAGATAGATGGATAGATAGATTTATATATAAATGTACACGCACACATTACAAGCACACGCTATGTTGTGCTTGTAATTATGATACACACTATGGAGAATAAAGCCAGGAAAGGAGATAAGGAGTTCAGGTGGGTGGTGTGTATGCAGATATTGCAGTTTTAAATAGGGAATTCAGGGTTGGTCTCACTGAGAAGATGACATTTGAGCAGAGCCCTAAAAGGTGTAAGATAGGGAGAAATCCAGCTTTCGAGCTCAGGAAGAACAAATGCAAAGACCCTAAGGTGGGAGTGTACCTCAGATATGAAGGTATGACAAGAAGGCCAGCCTGGGTGGTGCAGAATGAATAAGAGGGCGAGTGGCAGGAGATGGAGCTTCAGGTCAGATGATATAGAACCTGGGGGATCACTGCAAAAAACATTCATTTTTATTCTGAGGGAGATGAGAAGCCACTGGAGGGTTTTGAGCAGAGTAGTGTGGTCTAAAACATCTTAAAGTACTGTCCCTTACAGGACTACAAAATTGTAGACATAAAGTAATGACAATATGTAGTATGTGTATTACAATGACATTAGAAATAGCCAACATATATTGAACAATTAATATGCATAGGCACTACGATAAGCATTTAACAAGGAGATTCTGAAAGAGAATTTCAGAAACAGAAAGATATTTTCAGGCAGGGGGTGTCTTCTTTATGAAAACACCTCATTTTCTCTCTTTCTCTGTCTACAGACAAGACCAGCCATCCAGTGCCCTGAATTTTGCTGGTGGTGTGAGAACGAACCTACTCTTTCAGTGAGAAGAGGTAAAATAGGAAATAAAGAGAAAAGTTTTAGATTACATTGTTCCAGATATATTATTCTTACTGTAAACCTATCATTAAGGGAAACCCATCGTTGCTAACTCATCATAAAAAATAAAAAAAAAAATGCCGACCAACTCTTAGCTCTTCATATTCATTCAATGCTGTATGCATGGCTCTCTCCTTTTGAATCCTTAATTCTTTCTAGCATCTGGCAGAGCAATTATTTCTTTTCTCTTTTCTTTCTAAATTGTCTGCTTGAATCAGATTTATATTGAGAGTCTCTGAAGCTGATGGCTAATGAAAAGTCCTATGTAACTTTGCTGTTGATTCAGTAGAGCAGGCCCTATGGCAACATGCTGGAAAATTCCTGGGTGTCCTACTGGCCACTCTTTCAAATTCTCAATCCCTTTCTTTTCTTTGACATGTACCCAAGTAGACTCCTTAACATTGAAAAAAATAAATGGTAGTGTTGGGCACCATTTTGCAGCACTGAAAGACCAAGGAGTTTTCTCTCTCCCTTGCAAAAATTCTCACATGCCTATGCAGGCAAAGAATTGAACTCATGTTTACTTGTGCTCATCTATTTTCTTCAGTTGCAGCAAATACACGAGACACCATTCTGGCTGTGATAAGAAATAAAGGTTTAAGTAACTCTATGCCTGGCCATATATTCATCTTTTTGAATGTATTATTGCATTTAAGACTTAAATTTTTAGTTAGATATTATTAGCTCCATTTTGTCTAAGGAAATTGAAGCTTGGAGAATTAAAATCATTGGTGAAGTTCTTGCATCTAATAAGTGGCAAAGTCAGGAGAAAGATTTCATATTTATCTGACATTAAAGTTCATGGTTTTTTTTTAAAGTTCATGTTTTATCAGCACAAATGGGGCTGATAAAATAGAATATTTTATAAAATAGAATAGATAAATATCAAGCATATAGGTCATATATATATTCATTATTCTGTGGAACATTAAACATAATTAAACTATTTAAATTGTGTATTCCTGTGGCAAGAGATTTCTTCTATCTTTTATTGAGGCACCAATGTTACCAAACGAGGAAGTCCCCTAAGGCAATGCCAATCACTAGAACCCCTAAAAAATCACTTAGTACCAGCTGGAATGTCATGGGCATGTGCATTGTACGGTTAGCACAGGAGAGCAGGAGTTTAGGCTTATCATGTCTTAATGCATGTCTCCTCAAGGGCAGGATGGAGGAGGGAAGTCAAGGGCAGGCACTCGGTGTTCGGCAGGAGGCCAGGTGCAAGATGAGAAGCAACAGCAGCTGAGGATCCAGGGCCTCTGAACCTGTTCTTCTTCTTTGACCTTGACTTATTTTTTCCATTTTCTTTTACATCCAGCATCAACCTTTCCTTACTTTGTGTTTTCTGTTCCCTGAACTGAATAGATAAGGCTTCTGAAATCCCTTTGAGAAAAACATCACAAGAATATGAAACTTCAGTCCAAGGATGCAGCTTTTATTTTTTTTTCGAAGATGAAAAATTGGGTTTTTCTTCATTGTTAATGACAACACAGATAAGTGCAGATGGAGTGCAAGGGGCGTATACACATACATATACATTAAAAAAAAAGATGTAGAATGGTATATTCCAGGAGTTAACGTTGTTGCTTGTATTACGGTGTTTGTATCTCCTTTTCCTTTTTTTAATATAATATTCTTTTTTTTATGCGATTAGGTATTGCCTTTTTTTAAAAATTTAGTTTTATTTATTTATTTGACAGAGAGAGACAGCGAGAGAGGGAACACAAGCAGGGGGCGTGGGAGAGGGAGAAGCAGGCTTCCCGCGGAGCAGGGAGCCCCACGTGGTGCTGGATCCCAGGACCATGGGATCATGACCTGAGCCTAAGACAGACACTTAATGACTGAGCCACCCAGGCGCCCCTAGGTATTGCCTTTTTAATAAAGGAGATGAAGATTACAGTTCATATGCATATCTGATGACTTACCAACATATTAAAAGTGGAAAACTAACAAATAAATTGGAAAACCTATGTAAGGACAAATGCAGCACCAAGATAGAATTAAGGAAACTCAAAATAATGGGTGAATAGTTAAGGAAAATCTAGCATGGAGACTTCTGCAAACATACCACCACTCTTTGGGAAAGTCTCTTCAGTGAATATGGGGTGCTAAGGGAGGACAAAAACAATCACTTAACTTGATAAATTAACCTAATTAAACCCTGATGGATGGGTTAACAATAGTCAAATATAAATCATATTGATATCCAAGTAATTTCCACAGAACATTATTTTCTTTTTTTTTTTTTTAAAGATTTTATTTATTTATTTGACAGAGACACAGCGAGAGGGAACAGAAGCAGGGGGAGTGGGAGAGGGAGAAGCAGGCTTCCCGCAGAGCAGGGAGCCCGATGCGGGGCTCGATCCCAGGACCCTGGGATTCTGACCTGAGCCGAAGGCAGACGCTTAACGACTGAGCCACCTAGGCGCCCCTATTTTCTTTTTTTTTAAAGATATATTTTTTAGGGCGCCTGGGTGGCTCAGATGGTTAGGCGTCTGCCTTCGGCTCAGGTCATGATCCCAGGATCCTGGGATCGAGTCCCACATCGGGCTCCCTGCTCCTTGGGAGCCTGCTTCTCTCTCTCTCTCTGTCTCCCATGAATAAATAAATAAAATCTTTAAAAAAATATTTTTTTTAAAGATTTTATTTATCCGAGAGAGAGAGAGAGCGAGTATGAGTGGGGATCAGTGCTAGATCCCAGGATGCTGGGATCATGACCTGAGCTGAAGGCATCGCTTAACTGACTGAGCCACCCAGGTGCCCCAGAACATTATTTTCATTAAAAAAAAAAAAAGTTAAAAAAAAAAAAATAAAATAAATAAATAAATAAAATTTTTTTAAAAAGTATTTTTGTGAAAGCTGATTGGAAAAATGTCAAATGAATAAGTCAGGATGGGGGCGCCTGGGTGGCTCAGTCGTTAAGCGTCTGCCTTCAGCTCAGGTCATGATCCCAGGGTCCTGGGATTGAGCCCCGCATCGGGCTCCCTGCTCAATGGGAAGCCTGCTTCTCCCTCCCCCGCTCCCCTTGCTTGTGTTCCTGCTACTGTGTCTCTCTCCGTCAAATAAATAAAATCTAAAAAAAAAAAATGTCAGGATGTAAAATTGTATTTATAGTAGTACAAATAAGATTTTTTTTAAAAATAAAAGTAATCTAAGCATTAAAAAAGATTTAAAAAGTAACTGGAAAGAAATCTACCAATAGTCTATCCATGGTGGTTGACTGGAGAGTGGGACAATGAGTAAGCTGTTTTTCCTACTTCTTTCTTTCTGTATTTCTAAAATTTTTAAAATAAGTGTATTACTTTCGATATGAAATATAGTGAAGTCATAGTAATAAAAGTTTTTAAATAACTGTCTTTTCATATATCAATCAAATAATTTGAGAAAGATTGTTCTTGTGGGAATTTTCACTGAGAATTTAAGAGCTTTGGCCTCCATAAAAGTTTATGTTCACCAAGTTCAGTTGAATTTTTGTCTTAGTCATACAAATATGGAACAGAGAGACATAATTAAAATAAATTTCAAGGGGGTGCCTGGGTGGCTCAGTCGTTAAGCGTCTGCCCTCAGCTCAGGTCATGATCCCAGGGTCCTGGGATCAGCCCCACATCGGGCTCCCTGCTCCACGGCGAGCCTGCTTCTCCCTCTCCCGCTCCCCATGTTTGTGTTCCCTCTCTCGCTGTGTCTCTCTCTGTCAAATAAATAAATAAAATCTTAAAAAAACATAAAATAAATTTCAAGGTATTAGACAAAACATTCATTTTTATTTTTAGTAATCTCCGCCCTCAACATGGGGCTAGAACTCAATGACCCTGAGACCAAGAACGCACACTCTACTGACTGAGCCAGCCAGATGCCCCTTAGATCATAATTTTAGATTTGGATTGTTGGATGAAAAGTAACGAATGTTTGCAGGCCCCTGGCTAACTCAGTCAGCAGAGCGTGCAACTCTTGATCTTGGGGTTGTAAGTTCGAGCCCCATGCAGAGATTACTTAAAAATAAAATCTTAACTAACTAAATAAATAGAATTATGATTTAATACTACAATCCAAAAAAAGGAGCACTCCTTAAATGTCATTCATTCATTCATTCATTCATTCTTCAGTGCTATTTATAATGAGGAAGAATTGGAAGAGGAAGCAAGGGGAATAGTTATTGAAATTGGAATGTAGATACTTTGTATTAGACAAGCATTATCATGCTGCTTCTCCCTCTCAAAATATCTTTAGTAAATATTAGTTTTATAATAAGGGAAAAAAGTAATTGAAAAATATGCTTCTAAAATCTGCTAGACAGAAAGGTTTTCTTTCCTTGCCTTTCCAGCATCCACCACATTTATTGGCATTCTGTCAGCCTGCAGACATACTGGATAAATAAATCTATAAAAGAATTAACACATGGGGGTGCCTGGGTGGCTCAGTCGGTTAAGCGTCTGCCTTCAGCTCAGGTCAGGATCCCAGGGTCCTGGGATGGAGCCCCGCATCGGGCTCCCTGCTCCGCAGGAAGCTTGCTTCTCCCTCTTCTCCCCACTTGTGCTCTCTGTCTCTCTCTCTGTCAAATAAATAAATTAAAAAAAAAATCTTAAAAAAAACCCCCACATAAATAAATGAAATAAGACGAGGCCCTATGTAGTTAGGCCACTTTAACTGCTATCTTGTCTCCATTTTTCATACCCAAATCATTCTCAGAATTTGTCAGCCTTACCTGTATAAACAACCCAAATCTAACCTTTTTTGTCACCTACACTGATACCATCCTAGTCTGAACTACCATACTTACACAACTGGACAAGTGCAATAACCTCTGAGCTGGTCTTCCTACCTTCATTCTTGCTGCCTACAGTCTAATCTTTATAGAGCAGTGAAAGCGTGACTCAGAATGTATAACTCCTGAGCTCTAAACCTCCAATGATATTCAGTGTCAATCAAAATGATCAAAAGTGGCCAGTCAGGCCCTTTGCACCTGGCCCCTCCCCACTCCCTCTAACCTCATCTTCTACCTCTTTTCACTCCGTTCTGGCTACCTTAGCTTTTTCCTCCTGCCCGAGGTCCTTTGCACCTGCTTTTCTCTCTGCCTGCGATGCTCTTTCCCAAAATAACTGCAAGGCTTGTTCCATCACTTCGTTTAGGTGCCTGGGCAACTGTCATTATATCAGAGGGGACTCCCAGATCCTCCTGTTAAAAATAGCACTATTCCCATCCATTACTCTCCTGGCATTTTCTGTGACTTTGCCCTCCTTTTCTTCTTCAGAGCCCCTTTAACTACCTGAAATAATATCTATTCATTTCCAACATCTTTCTCCCCTTCCATCTCCCTGGTAAGTATGTTAAGCTCCATTAAAGCAAGAGATTTTCTTATTTTTTCCCTGCTATACACAAAAATAATTTTTTGAACATTACAGCACAATTACTGTCAAAAGATTAATGATAAATTCTTCCCTCTGAATTATCTCAAAGATTAGTAATAAGGGTACCTTAAGTTCATTTCTTCTTTAATTTCAGGTTTGAAAGCTGAAAAGTTCCGGGCAGCTCCTTCTGCCCACGGGTCCTGTCCCCATGCTTTAATAAAACCAAAAAAAAAAAAAAAAAAAAGGCTGAAAAGTTCCAAAATGTCCTAGTGCTATAAGATAATGTGTTAAGCGGAGTTGTACAATGACAGCTACTAGACATCTGGTATATGAGGTACTATAATGTACCTTGTGTACCAAATTAGGAATATTTTGACTGATGGCATTTAAAAAATATTTTGAGGGGCACCTGACTGGCTCAGTCGGTAGAGCATGTGATTCTTGATCTTGGAGTCATGAATTCAAGCCCCACGTTGGGTCTAGAGCTTACTTAAAATATAGATAGATACATAGATACATAGATAGATAGATGGATGGATTAACATTATTCTATACTGAAAATTATATATAGCTTATGACGGAAGAAATATGGTAGTAGTCATTGCTTGATATTTTTCTGAGGTTGTGTCTCTATGAATATGATGAGTACCTAAAATTTGATTTCAGTCTCCTTGCTGCAGTCTTAATAATTACCTGGAAACACTGGTTCCACAGAGCATGCTCCATATAATTGTTTCAGACAATTTAGGTGGACTGAATATTATGATCCTTATTAATGTACATATTCCAAGATTATTCAGCACTTCACTGGCTTTGTGATCTTGGCCAATGGACTTAACCTCTCCAAACTTCAGTATTCTTGTCTGTAAAATGGGAATAATAATAGCAGGTAACTAGTAGGCTTGTTGTAGAAGTTAAATAAGATAGTATCTATTAAAAATACAACTACCCTATGACCTAGCAATTGCACTACTAGGTATTTGCACCTAATATACATACAAGGATACAAAAATATAGCTTCAAAGGCTTCAAAGGGGTACATGCACCCCAATGTTTATAGCAGCATTATCAACAATAGCCAAACTATGGAAAGAGACCAAGTGTCCATCGACTGATGAATGGATAAAGAAGATGTGGTATATATATATACAATGGAATACTACTCAGCCATCAAAAAAAAATGAAATCTTGCCATTTGGAAGGATATGGATGGAACTAGTGTATTGTGCTAAGCGAAGTCAGTCAGAGAAAGACAAACACTATATGGTTTCATTCATATGTGGAATTTAAGAAACAAAACAGATGAACATATTGGAAGGGGGAAAAAGAGAGAGGGAAACAAACCATAAGAGACTCAGTGATAGAGAACAAATTAAGGGTTGATGGAGGGAGGTGGGTTGGGGATGGGCTAAATTGGTGATGGGCATTAAGGAGGGCACTTGTTAGGATGAGCACTGGGTGTTATATATAAGTGATGAGTCACTAAATTCTCCTGAAACCAATATTATACTATATGTTAACTAACTAGAATTTAAATAAAAATTTGAAAAGAAAAAAAAATCAGTGTCTATAAACTACTTAGCATAATGCCTAAAACACAATATGTGCTCAGCAAATTCCAGCTATCGTTCTTATCACAAAGACATATATATATGAGTGAGGAAAACAATTTCTGCCAAGCAAAGGCACCCATGAATATATGAACAACCTCACTAGTCATTAAAAAAAATCAACTAAAACAATATGTAGTATTTCACCTATCAAATTGGCAAAGGTATTTAAAAATCAATGCACACTGTTTATAAATATATGGTGAAAAGGCCACTCATATACTCACCATTCATTTGAGTCCAATTTTGTAAAATCTTCCAAATTTGTATTATGTATTTTAAGCTTCAAAATGGGGGCGACTGGGTGGCCCCGTCGGTTAAGCATCTGCCTTTGGCTTAGGTCATGATCTCAGGGTCCTGGGATTAAGCCCGGAGTTGGGCTCCTTGCTCAGCAGGGAATCTGCTTCTCCCTCTCCCTCCGTGCTCACTCTCTCTCAAAAAAATAAATAAAATCTTTTTTTTTTAAGATTTTATTCATTTATTTGAGGGAGAGAGACTGAGAGAGAGAGCACATGAGAGGGGGGAGGGTCGGGAGGGTCAGAGGGAGAAGCAGACTCCCTGCCGAGTAGGGACCCTGATGAGGGACTCGATCCAGGGACTCCAGGATCATAACCTGAGCCGAAGGCAGTAGCTTAACCAACTGAGCCACCCAGGTGCCCAAATAAAATCTTTTTTAAAAAAAGCTTCAAAATGTATATGTAAAAATCTAATGTATATTTAATAATGTATATTTTTGCATATACATTTTGAAGCACTGAAAATGTATTTGAAGGCCATAATTAATGAAGGGTGAGAATATTCAACTATAAGAGTATTTATAACAGCATAGCTTGCATATGTTACAATGAAATAAAAAATAGAAACAATCTGAATAGTCAAAAAGGAATAATAATTTACTAGTGTAATAGAATTCTATGCAGTCATAAAATAAAAAGAGACAGTAAAATCACATTTATTGGCATAAAAAGATATATTATTAATTTAAATTAAATAAATTAGATGTTGCATTTGTTTGTTTGTTTGTTTAGTAATCTCCACCCTCCACCCCAACGTGGGGCTAGAACTCAGGACCCGGAGATCAAGAGTCACATGCTCCACAGATTGAGCCAAGCAGGTGCCCCAGATGTTGCATTTTTATAAATCCGTAGAAAAATATATGGAAGAATTAAACAAGATATTACTAGGTCAGAGCCAGTTGGATTGTAAATAGTTTTTATTTTTTCCCCTTGTTATCTGTATTTTTAATTTTTTCAATGATAATCTTATTTATCTGCACAATTAAGGAAGCACACAGAAAGGCATTTATTGAATGAGAGCATAGCAATTAAGAACATTGGCTCTGAGTCAGAAGGCCTGTGTTGCAGTCCAGCTGTTCCAGCAACTGTATAAACTTTGACAAATTATTTAACTTTTCTGAACCTCACTTCTCTCTTACGGGAGTCCTGAGGACTAAATAAGCCAGTGAGCCAAAGTTTAATGATACTTTGTAATAATAATGGCTAACATTTGGGCCCCTGAGTGGCTCTGTCAGTTAAGTGTCTGCCTTCAGCTCAGGTCATGATCCCAGGGTCCTGGGATCGAGCCCCACATCGGGCTCCCTGCTCCGCGGAGAGCCTGCTTCTCCCTCTCCCTCTGCCTGCCACTCTGACTATCTGTGCGCTCTCTCTATCTCTCTGTCAAATAAATAAATAAAATCTTTAAAAAAAAAATAATGGCTAACATTTATTGACCACTTACTATGTGCCAACACTGTTTTACTCTCTACACATATTAAATCTTTTAATCTCTAAAACAGTCTTCTAAGGTAGGTACCATTAGTATCTCTATTTATAGATAAGGACCCAGTTAATGAGGTAATAAATGTAATAATAATTATTATGATTATTTTAATTGTTCAGTTTAGGACTACACACACACATATATATTTTTAAGTAGCTTCCACGCCCAACATGGGGCTTGAACTCACAACCCTGAGATCAAGAGTCACATGCTTTACTGACTGAGTCAACCAGACACCCCAGGACTATATATTTTTATCAACTTGAAAACAAAACTGATTACAAACAAAATGTACACCAAACCATAATTTTAACATACAGAGACAATTGGTATTTCTAGTCAGCCTATTTCCTAGAGGAGCATCATGGAGGGAGTCATCCCAAAGCCGTTCCCAGCTCTGAGCATATGATGCCATGATTAAGATAATAGCTAGAGGGGCGGCTGGGTGGCTCAGTCGTTAAGCATCTGCCTTCAGCCCAGGTCATGATCCCAGGGTCCTGGGATCGAGCCCCACATCGGGCTCCCTGCTCCGCGGGAAGCCTGCTTCTCCCTCTCCCACTCCCCCTGCTTGTGTTCCCTCTCTCGCTGTGTCTCCCTCTGTCAAATAAATAAATAAAATCTTTAAAAAAAATAATAATAAAGTATACTCCACACCCAACGTGGGGCTTGAACTCACGACCCTGAAATCAGGAGTCACATGCTCTACCGACTGAGCCAGCCAGGTGCCCCCATAATACTGTATCTTAATACTACATTAATTTCTATTTTGGTGGATTCTAGTTTTTAAAATGGCACTAAATTTGGTGCATTAATACCACGGCTATCCAGAACCCAAAGAACCTTGGAGGAAGGGAACTATTCTGAGTAGGCAAAAATAGTTGTCCCGAAGTCCAATGCCCTAGAGTTCATGACTATTTTTTTTTTAAGATTTTATTTATTTATTTGACAGAGAGAGACACAGCGAATGAGGGAACACAAGCAGGGGGAGTGGGAGAGGGAGAAGCAGGCTCCCCGCAGAGCAGGGAGCCCGATGCGGGGCTCGATCCCATGACCCTGGGACCATGACCTGAGCCGAAGGCAGACGCTTAACGACTGAGCCACCCAGGCGCCCCGAGTTCCTGACTATTCTTAAAAGAGTCATAGGGAGCAGGGTGTTTGAAGGCAAGACAGAGGAAAATAGAGAGATATATTCAGGCTACTGTGTGCAGTGCACAGTGTGTGCAAATGGTAGCTGATGGTGCAAAAGCCACAGGCGGGGACCAGACCGTGACGAGATTTGTGCCTTAAACTAAAGGGTTTGGATTTTATTCTGAATCCTATGCAGTACCTTTGAAGGAGTGCAGGCAGATGTGCCCCCGATTAGACTTTTGTTTCAGAAAGATCATTGTAGGATAGATCACAGGATCTCACTGGATCAGAGCCGGAGAGAGCAGTCAAGATGTCCCTGCAGTAAAATGAAAAAAAAAGCGGCAAGAGCCTGAAATTGTGGCCATTGTGAAGAAAGAGAAAGGGACTGTTAAGAAAGAAAGTGGTATGAAGAGAATTTAATAACTGATGTGGGGAAGATTGGTGGAAGAGAAGAAGGAGATTCTGATTATCCCTGAATTTCTGGTTTTCACTGTGGTTTGCACTGAGAGAAGCAGCTGAAGTTGGTTTTGGTCATGCTGTGTGGGGTGCTTACTGGGTCTGAATAGTTGACCTATAAAAGATGTTTTATCCTCATCCTGGTCTTTCAGTATTATTTTTCTCCATATGCCCTTTTGCACTTAAAGAAAAAAAAAGATGCATGGAAGTGAAGAAACTATTTCAAGGACACCCACTGAATCTATGCTTACATGTCAAATTGAAAAAGAAAATAGAGATGCTTATCTTAAAAGCTAAGTAACATATAAAACACTTTTAGTATAAACAGGAAAATAATTGTTTGGGGATCTAGACATTATTTTGTCACTGAGGTAAATTAGTCTTTATTTCTCTCCGGTTCTCTCTTATCTATGTTTTCAAAGTTACATTTATGTGCGATCTGCAAACCAAGGAAATTTGCTATTCAAATTTTCCTAGTTGCCTGTGAATATTCTGCTCCAATTTACAGATTCTTAGATCACATTTTAATTGATAAAAAACATAAAGGGTCAAATGCATATTCTCTCATCTATAAAATTGTATCTAACTTGATTTCCTCTGATTTTGTTCCCTTCGTTACCTCACCAAGAGCCAACATCTATTAGGAAAAGAAATTCTATCATGTGGCAGAATTCTTAAATATTTTATAAAGTTGTTTTCTGTTCTACTTTCTTCTGTGACAAGAGTGCTTTTAAAGAAAAAAGAGTGGGGCACCTGGGTGGCTCAGTCGGTTAAGCGTCTGCCTTAGGCTCAGGTCATGATCCCAGGGTGCTGGGATTGAGCCCCCCATTGAGCTCCCTGCTCAGCAGGGAGTCTGCTTGTCCCACTTCTTCTGCCTGCCACTCCCCTTGCTTGTGCTCTCCCTCTCTCTCTGTCAAATAAGTAAATAAAATCTTTAAAAATAAATACATAAGTAAAAAATTTTAAAGAAATTTATTTATTTATTTATTTTAGAGAGAAAGAACAAGGGGGAGGCAGGGAGAGGGAGAGAAACTTTTTAAGCAAACTCCGTGCCCAGCATGGAGCCCCATGTGGGGCTAGACGTGAGGCTCGATCTCATGACCCTGAGATCAGGACCTGAGCCAAAACCAAGGGTCAGATGCTTAACCAACTATGCCAGACACCCCTAGAAAACTCCTTTTTTTTTTTTGAATTTATTTATTTTAGAGAGAGAGAGTGAGAAAGAGCATGAGAGGGGAGACAGTCAGAGGGTGAAGCAGACTCCCCATTGAGCAGGGAGCCCGATGGGGGACTTGATCCTAGGACTCCAGGATCATGACCTGAGCTGAGGCAGTCGCTTAACCAACTGAGCCACCCAGGCGCCCTAGAAAACTGCTTTTTGAAGGAATACTATTTCACATTTTCTGAATCACTTTCTATAGCTGTTTCAGCAATTGTGAGGTGAAATGTGTCCTCAATTTGTAGTTCTCTTCAGACTCCCCCCCCCTTTTTTTTTAAGATTTTATTTATTTGGCAGAGAGAGACACAGCGAGAGAGGGAACACAAGCAGGGGGAGTGGGGGATGGAGAAGCAGGCTTCCCACCGAGCAGGGAGCCCGATGTGGGACTCAATCCCAGGACCCTGGGATCATGACCTGAGCCGAAGGCAGATGCCTAACCACTGAGCCACCCAGGTGCCCCTTCAGGCTTCCCTTTACTTCACAGTTTCCTAACTGCTCTGAATGGTCACTATTATCTATTGGAGGGGGTGGGGAGTAATACTACCTTAAGACACTATGACACTTCCTGTCTTTCAATAAGGAGTTGTTTCAATCCCTAGAGCAAGTCTATAAAAGAGTACTTCACCTGTTTGACCTACTCAGCTGATTTTCACGTTGGCTCTTCATGTACCAGGCATATTGCCCTCAATGAACTGGAAGATATCCCAGTGGATAAGAAGGTCAGAAGCCTTCTGGAGGTGTCTTTCAGTCTAAGATTACTGTTTTTGTCCCTGAAGGTCAAAGTAAATCGTGTTGACCAAATGGTAGAACATGCAATCACAATGATATTTTCTAACTATACATTTTCTATTGGAAAGACTGTCCTGTATCTCATCCAGGACCTTACTCAAACGTGCCATCACACTCCTGAAACCAGGGCTGGGCCTATATTAATTTCATAACATGACCCTGGACTTTTAGAGTCCCTTATATTTGATTTATTAAAATGTGTTGTGATAGAAGATGCTGTGGTGTCTGATAATACCACATTACTTATGGTATTAAGGCTTATACTACACTGCAATCAATAGAAATGACCTACGGATGTATGCAACAACTTGGCTGAATCTCCAAGGAATTTCTCTGAACAGTAAATGTCAATCTCAACTCTTTGGTCTCAGCTGCAGGAACGAGATGACGAAGGGGACGTCATCTGGAGAGCGTTGCAATGAGACATGCATGCTATACCATTGCTGTGGTCTAAGACCTACCACCTTCAGAAGTCAGCCCGTGGCCAATACGGCTCTCCTGCCAAGTGGGAGTGGACATGTGACTGGACTGCCAAGGCTAGAAGACCAAATACCACCGCGACAGATCAGATCAGGCACCTACAAATTGCATTTCACAGATTCAGGCCTGGATTTCGAGAAGGAACAACACCTAAACCCAAGAGGGCAGCTGTTGTAACATCCAATTCATCTTAAGCATTTCAACAATGAGGATTCACACAATAAATGTTCTGGTTTAAAAAAAAAAAGAGTCAGTGGCGCCTGGGTGGCTCAGAGGGTTATGCATTTGCCTTGGACTCCCGTTGTGATCCTGGGACCCAAGGATCAATCCCCTCCCTGCCCCACTTGCAAGCTCCCTGTTCAGCGGGAAACCTGCTTCTCCCTCCTCCCCTGACCCTCCCCCGCCGCTTGTGCTGTCTCTCATTCTCTCTCTCAAATAAATAAATAAAATCTTTTTAAAAAGTCAATCTAAAAAGGCAACATTCTGTATGATTCCATTTCTATAACATTTTTTCAAAGATTTACTTACTGTGGCGCCGGGGTGGCTCAGTCGGTTGAGCGTCTGCCTTCAGCTCAGGTCATGATCCCAGGGTCCCAGGATAGAGCCCCACATCAGGCTCTCTGCTCAGCAGGGAGTCTGCTTCTCCCTCTCCTTCTGCCTGCAGCTCCCCCTGCTTGTACTCTCTCTCTCTGTCAAATAAATAAATAAAATTAAAAAAAAAAGATTTATTTATCTGAGAGAGAGAGAGAGAGCACAGAGGGAGAGGGAGAAGCAGGCTCCCCACTGAGCAGAGGAGCAGGGAGCCCACTGCTGGCTTCCATCTCAGGACCCCGGGATCATGACCTGAGCTGAAGGCAGAGGCTCAACCAACGGAACCACCCAGGAACCCCTACCCTATAAACATTTTTTAAATGACAACATTGTAGGGGCACCTGGGTGGCTCAGTCATTAAGTGTCTGCCTTTGGCTCAGGTCATGATCCCAGGGTTCTGGGATCAAGCCCTGCATCGGGCTCCCTGCTCGGCGGGAAGCCTGCTTCTCCCTCTCCCACTCCCCCTGCTTGTGTTCCCTCTCTCGCTATGTCTCTTTCTGTCAAATAAATAAATAAAATCTTTAAAAAATAAAAAAATAAATGACAACATTGTAGAAATATCAGATGAATTAGTGGTTGCAAGGATTAAGGAGGGACTGTTTATAAAAGGATAGCATGAGGGATCCTTTGTGTGTCAGAACTGTTTAATATCTTGCCTATGGAGGTAGATATCTGAATTAATAGGTTATAAAATTGTATAGAACTTAATACAAACATATGCACGTCCACATACACGTACACACAAATGGGTACAAACAACACTGAGGAAATCTGAATAAAATTGGCAGATTGCATCAATGCACCATAATGGTTGTGATATGCTATCCATAGCTTTGCAAAATGTTACCATGGAGGTATGGGGCAAAGTGTACAAGGGATCTTGCTGTATTATTTCTTACAACTGCATGTGAATCTACAATTATCTCAATTAAAATGTTCAATTTAATGAAAAGTAGTGACAAGAATTCATGATTTCATTATATCAGTATAGGCTCATCAGATTGCACCTGGGTGGCTCAGTCGTTAAGCGTCTGCCTTCAGCTCAGGTCACGATCTCAGGGTACTGGGATCGAGCCCCACATCGGGGGTCCCTGCTCAGCGGGAGGCCTGCTTCTCCCTCTCTCACTCCCCCTGCTTGTGTTCCCTCTCTCGCTGTGTCTCCCTCTGTCAAATAAATAAATAAAATCTTAAAAAAAAATAATTATTACATATCTGTTACATAGGTTGTTTGTAGGTATCAAGTATTATTTTAAAATTTAAAAAACTAGGTAGATTTATATATACTGACATGGAAACATGCTATATTGTAAAGAGGAAAAAGCCCCTTGTTGGGGAAAAAAAAGAGAAAAAAAAGCACCATGTGAAGTTGCATGTATAACATAATTCCTAAAATATAATTATTACATCTTTTAGACATATGTGCCAAGAGTCCTAGAAGGACAAATAAGAAACTATTTGTGTAGTTGACTACTGGGGCGTGGGACTAGAGTAAGGGAAAGTAAAGGACTCTTATTTTTCACTTATATACTTGGTGTGTAAGTTTGTATGTTGTATGTTGTTTACTGTGAGTATGCATTGCCTCTCTAATTAATATTTTACAAAAAAATGATTCCAGCTTAATAACTATTTAGAATCTTTTTTTTTTAAAGATTTTATTTATTTATTTGACGGAGAGAGAGACAGCGATAGAGGGAAAACAAGCAGGGGGAGTGGTAGAGGGAGAAGCAGGCTCTCCCTGAAAAGGGAGCCCGATGCGGGACTCGATCCCAGGACCCTGGGATCATGACCTGAGCCAAAGGCAGATGCTTAATGACTGAGCCACCCAGGCGCCCCATAACTATTTAGAATCTTAAAAAAAATTTTGTAAAATTCTTAGATACACTTGCAGATATGAGTGTCAAAAACATCTGGAATAATTTCAAGTAATAAAGTATAGTTATTTAATATATCAATGTAATACAATATAATAAATAATATATATCCAGGTATAAGTTGTCAACTGAAGACCAATGAGCTCTTCAAAATTTGTCACTCTCTTATTTTGAAGAAACCAAAAATGACTGGGAAATGAGAAAAATAATCCTTTCTTTTTAGAGTTCTTATGTAAAAATAAATATGCCCATTTCTAGGGATTTTTCCACTTCTGGTGACTTTTTCAAAATATCAACAATCACTTATTCCATGCCTATTATGTGTAGGACATGGGCTGAGTTCTGGAAATAAAGGCAAGTGTATGACATAACCCCTGACTTCAAGATGTTAATGCCATATATACATAAAATACAGACTATATACATAAAATACAGATAACTACACTATAAGTATTATGTATACATAGAATTGTGTGATTGCTACAGACAATAAATGCTAATAAATAATCAAAGGATGAGGCCACTAATCATAGGGTGAGGCCACTACAGAAGTCTAGGGAAATCCAATAATACTCTAGCTAGAAGGCAGAAATAAATGTGGCGATTTATAACTTTTTTTTTTTTTAAGCAGGCTCCCTGCCCAATGCAGGACTTGAACTCATGATACTGAGATCAAGAGTTACATGCTCTACTGACTGAGCCAGCCAGGTGTCTCTGTAGGGGTTAATTTAAGAATTAGACTGATTCAGCTGAAAAAAGTTTATGTAGAGAAAAGATAGGAAATAAAATTGGAAAGAAACAAAGGAGTCTGAATGTGAAATCTTCGATGTCAGCTTCCTAACATTCAGCCTATATTTAATATGAAATAGAATTTAGATCAAGATCTATGTAGGCTAGAATATCTGAATTTCAGTCTATTGATTTGTTTTGTGTAGTTGAAGCTCCTGTTCTTTTAGTTGAGTAGTTTTAAGATTGTTCTGGACCTTATATATGTTGGTTTAGTATGTTTATTTGGGAATGGGCCCAATTCTCTTTAGAGATTTATTACCCTTCCCAATTTTGTCTGGAAGCTGCAGAAAGATTTAAATTTATTTATTTATTTATTTTTTTGAGAGAGGGAGAGAGCATGTGAGCGCAAGTGGGGAAGGGCAGAGGGAGAGAGAATCTTTTTTTTTTTTAATTTTTAAATTTATTTACTAATTTAATGATTTTATTTATTTGAGAGAGAGAGAGAGCGCACGCGCGCACGGGCAGGGGGGAGGGGCAGAGGGAGAGGGAAAAGCAGACTCCCTGCTGAGCAGGGAGCCCCACATGGAGCTCAATCCCAGGACCCTGGGAATCACGACCTGAGCTGAATGCAGACACCCAGTGACTGAGCCACCCAGGTGCCCCGGGAGAGAGAATCTTAAGCAGGCTCCATGGAGCTCGACTCAGGTCTCGATTTCACTACCCTGAGATCAGGACCTGAGCTGAAATCAATAGTCAGGACACTTAACCGACTGAGCCACCCAGACACCCCACCACGTTTTTTTTAAAATTCCAGTTAGATAAAATACAGTGTAATATTACTTTCACGTGTAGGATTTAGTGATTCATCACTTTCATATAACACCCAGTGCTCATCACAAGTGCCCTCCTTAATACCCATCACCCATTTAGCCCATCCCCCCCAACTCTCCTCCAGCAACCCTGTTTGTTTTCTAATTTTTTTTTTTATTATTTGAGTATAGTTGACACACATAGAAAGGCTTTTTTTTTTTTTAAGATTTTATTTATTTGACAGAGAGAGACACAATGAGAGAGGAAACACAAGCAGGGGGAGTGGGAGAGGGAGAAGCAGGCTCTCCGCAGAGCAGGGAGCCTGATGCGGGGCTCGATCCCAGGACCCCGGGATCATGACCTGAGCCTAAGGCAGGCACTGAACAACTGAGCCACCCAGGCGCCCCGAAACACTTTTTTTAACCTTAGAGTTTCATGTGGAAAGTAAGATCTGGGGCCTATAGACTATAAATCCCACCTAGAATGCCTATTATACTACATTAAAACTATCTTCTCTTATGAATAAGGTGAGTCCTTAGCTTATTTTCCCAGTTACACATGGAGTTAGAAGAGAAGAAAAAGCCTATAAAGGAATTAAAACACGGTCGCCAGGTGGTATGCTGAGGACAATGATACTCGACATTTGTATGCTCTTACTACTTATTCACAATGTGCTATCACATACATTTGATCCTCTGGAATACAGCCTTCGATAAACATCAGAAGGTGTCGAGTAATGGCACGTTAGTGGTAGACCCATAACTTCCTAGGAAGTTGATTCAGTGTTTTAGGTGATGTAGTCTGGTTACAAATCGCAGCATACCTTTCATGTCATTTGTGGTCTTCAGTTTGTTTTAGCAAATAGGGAAAAGCAGGTAGAGGGAAATCAAGCCTCAGAGTAAAAAAAAAGAAAAGAAAAAAAATGCTCTTTAGAGTCAGAAAACACCTGTGAATTTTCTTTCCCATCCCCCCAAAACACTTGTGAATTTTCTTCCCCATCCCCCCAAAACACCTGTGAATTTTAATAAAGCTCCAATGTAGTATAATTCAGCAGAAAGTGTTCAACAAAGGCTATGAAAACAGCATATACTAGCATGTGACTTGGGTCATAGATCTAAATTCTGGTCTCATTTTCTTTATTTATAACATAAGGGTAACACTGTCCTGCTACTCCACATAGTAGGTGTGAAGATAAAATATATGATACATATAAAAGCCTACAAATAAAAGAGTAATTCTAAATATGGGGACCTCAGCTTAAGGAAGAAAATAATACCTAACATAGCTTTGCAGTCATTGAGTTTCCAGACACAATAAATGATTTATAGCCCATCTAGACCCCCCAATTCCTAACATATACACACAACAACCTATGAGGTTTAGAGAAGTAATTTATCTAATGTATAGATAATGTATAATCTGTAACAGATTAAAAATTACAGAATCCAAACTCAAAACCATGTTTGTCACATCAAATTCCATAGCTTTAATTTTTAGACCTGCACAAATATTTATGTATGCTCCCAATGATGGTAATGAGTCTCTGTCCTGGAACAGAAATCAGTAGCTATTTAGACATTTGAGAGGTTGTAGGCCCTGTGGTTTCTGAAGCTTGGTTGAAATGCTAATTAATGCAGATTTTAAATATATTTGTAATGATGTATATAATACTCTTTTGGTAGTTTTGTGTATCTAAGAAAATATAAGAACATCCAAATTTATGTTTAAATTTCTATATCTCAGGGGTGCCTGGGTGGCTCAGTCGTTCAGTATCTGCCTTCGGCTCAGGTCATGATCCCGGGGTCCTGGGATTGAGTCCCGCATCGGGCTCCCTGCTCAGCAGGAAGCCTGCTTCTCCCTCTCCCACTCCCCCTGCTTGTGTTCCCTCTCTCTCCCTGTCTATGTCAAATAAATGAATAAAAATCTTTAAAAAAATAAAAATAAATAAATTTCTGTATCTCAGGGCTCCTGGGTGGCTCAGTCAGTTAAGTGTTTACCTTCAGCTCAGGTCATGATCCCAGGGTCCTGGGATCGAGCCCCTCGTCAGGCTCCCTCCTCAGCAGGGAACCTGCTTCTCCCTCTCCCACTCCTCCTACTTGTGCTCCTGTGCTCTCTGTCTCTCTGTCAAATAAATAAATAAATCTTTTTTTTTTTAATTTGTGATCCCACCCCAGATCTATTTACTCAGGAACTCCGGGGATGGGGTTCAGCAATCTTTATTTTTTTTAAGATTTTATTTATTTAATACATAATTTGAGAGCGAGCGAGCGAGCGACCACGAGTGGAGGCAGGGAGGGAGGGGCAGACAGAGAGGGGGAGAGAGAATCTCAAGCAGACTCCACACTGAGCTCAGAGCCCATATGCCACTAAGATCATAACCTGCGCTGAAATCAAGAGTCAGACGCTTAACTTACTCTGCTACCCAGGCGCCCCTGAGAAATGTAGGTTAAGAACTATGTGGTTATGTTTCTTTGCTTCATGTTTGATAAAATGATCTCTCCAGGGGCGTCTGGGTGGCTCAGTCGTTCAGCGTCTGCCTTTGGCTCAGGTCATGATCCCAGGGTCCTGGGATCGAGCCCCGCATCGGGCTCCCTGCTCAGCGGGGAGCCTGCTTCTCCCTCTCCCACTCCCCCTGCTTGTGTTCCCTCTCTCGCTGTGTCTCTCTCTGTCAAATAAATAAAATCTTTAAAAAAAATGATCTCTCCAAATTATTTATATAAACACACAAACTTACACAGAGGGAGAGGGACAAGCAGACTCTGAGCTAAGCGCGGGGCCTGACATGGGGCTTGATCCAAGACCCTGAGATCATGACCTGAGCTGAAATCAAGAGTCAGACACTTAGTGGACTGAGCCACCCAGGTGCCCCTATGGCTTTTTTTCTACAGAGTGACAAGATGCCCTTCAGAACGTTTGTACCAATTTACATTTCTATCAGCAATGCCTGAGTATTATTTTTTCTGAAGCTCTGGAGGGATTTTCATTGCTTAAAATTCTCTTCTCTGCCAATTTATAAGTGAAAATAGTATATTGTCATTTGAATTTGCATTTCTTTTCTTTCTAATGAGGCTAAACATTTTTTGCATCTGCTTATTGGAAATTATTATTCTTTTGTGAGTTCTCCTAAAAGTTCTCCTCCCCTTTGATAAGGCACTGGTCTTGTCTATATATGAAGGTTAACTCCCTCTGTCCACAGAAATTGTGTAAATATTTTTTCCTCGGGTCACTTAGCTTTTAATTATTTTCTGTTCATACACAAATATATATTCACAATTATTTCATAACCTAAACAGTGAGTTTTATTACTTTTTTTAGTTTATTTTTTTAATTTTATTTTTTAAAGATTTTATTTATTCATTTGAGAGAGACTGTGAGCAGGGGGGAGGGGCAGAGGAAGAGGGAAAGCAAACTGCCCCCTGAGCAGGAAGCCCAATGTGGGACTTGATCCCAGGAGATCATGACCTGAGCTGAAGGCAGATGCTCAACTGATTGGAGCCACCCAGGCATCCCCAGAGTGAGTTTTAATATAAAGAAGTTTTACAATTTTATGTAGAAAAATCTATCACTTCTCCTTTAAAAATGTTTTTATAGCTATCATTTTTAGGAACATCTTCCTGAACACAAGAAAAGTATATTAATATTAAGAAGTGCTTTTACTTCAAAGCAGAGGGACATTGATTTTATCCTGAGGGCAATGGAGAGCCATCAGGGCTTTTGAAATGGGAGAATTTTTTTTTTTTTTTAAGGAAGATACTCTGAATTATGCAGGATGTCCCAGAATAGAAAAAGCTCCGAAGTGCCATTATTAAGAAACTACGACAATACCCTAAGTGTAGCTGAACTAACCTGGACTAAAACCATGGTTATGGAAAAAAATTAGCAGGACTTTACCATATTAGAATTCACAGCGTTTAGTGAAGATTATAGAATGTGAGAGATGTAGAGAGGTTGAGAATGGCACTGAAGTTCCTAGTTTGAGGGACTCAGTGGACAGTGAGACTCTTTATGTAGATTAGGAATAAAGAGGTTGGAGCAGGTTTTGAGTATTTGTGTATATGGATGGATACACGGGATGGATAAGGGAAAACGTATGTGTTGTATTTTGAATACCTTATATTCTAAGAACTGAGTGACGTCTTTTCTTAACCCACTGGAGCTAGCTAACACTTTCCTGAAGCACTCTTATTTTTCCTCTTTCTTTTTTTCAAGATTCATTTATTTATTTGAGAGAGAGAGAGCAAGCACGAGCTCACGGGAGGGGCAGAGGGAGAAGGAGAGAGAATCTCAAGCAGACCCCATGCTGAGTGTGGAACCTGTCACAGGGCTTGATCTCATGACCCTGAGATCATGACTCAGATCAGGACCTGAGTGGAAACCAAGAGTCGGACGCTTAATGGACTGCACCACCCAGGTGCCCCTTTCCTGAAGCACTCTTTACTGTTGCAGCCAGTGACAAGTGACAGCAGGATCTATGAAAGCAAAAAAGGGACTAGTATCCTACTTACAAGAGTAGATTATCTATCTATCCATATTTATTGTCTACTTAAAACTTTAATGTTATTTATTGATATGTTCATTTTGTTGTTAATTTGAATTAAGTACCCCAAGTCACTAGAGATCGAAAACCCTGCTTTGGATTACTGTGTGCTCAGTCATGACATAGGATGGCTGGGAGTCTTAGCAGCTTTACTGTCACTTACTTGCCTCACTAAATTTTCCTTTATTCTCTGAAATATAGGGTTTCCTTTTTTTATTAAAAAATTTTATTTATTTGAGAGAGAGAGAGAGAGCACGAGCAGGGTGAGGGGCAGAGGGAGAAGCAGACTCCCCTCTGAGCAGGGAGCCCGATGCCGGGCTTGATCCAGGGACTCCAGGATCATGACATGAGCTGAAGACAGATGCTTAACCGACTGAACCACCCAGGCGCCTTAGGGTTTCCTTTTTAACCACCTTTATCCTCAGCCTCTTCCTATTTTTTAGGTAGATATCATTACATAAATTAATAGTAATAACTACATTATTGAGTGTTTTCATTGTGTGTTTATAATGTTTCTGTACATTACTTCATTTAATAGTCACAATGACCCTGTAAAGCAAGTACTATTATTATTTCCATTTAAGGTATCAAGATATAAGTGATTTTAGTTCACCATCCTAGCCACTATGCAACACTGCCACCATAAAAACTGTCACACTGAATGACTCGAGGATGCTTGCAAAGGAAAAAAACAGTTTTCTAAAAAATTATTTTCTCTCTCTCTTTTTTTCCCCGGCTGAGCAGAGAGGGCTCCATCCCAGGACGCTGGAATCATGACCTGAACCGAAGGGAGATGCTTAACCATCTGAGTCTCCCAGGCGCCCAAAATTATTTTCTCTTATGTACATTTTTATTTATTTTTTAATTTTTTTTAAAGATTTTATTTATTTATGTGACAGAGAGAGACGCAGCGAGAGAAGGAACACAAGCAGGGGGAGTGGGAGAGGGAGAAGCAGGCTTCCCACAGAGCAGGGAGCCTGATGCGGGGCTCGACCCCAGGACCCTGGGATCATGACCAGAGCCAAAGGCAGACACTTAACTACTGAGCCACCCAGGTGCCCCTATGTACATTTTTTTTTAAAAAGATTTTATTTTTAAGTAATCTCTACATCTGATTCAGGGCTCAAACTTACAGCCCCAAGATCAAGAGTTGCATGCTCCCCGGACCCAGCCAAACACCCCTATACCTTTTTTTTTAATTAAGTAAACTCAACTCCTAATAGGGGCTTGAATGCACAACCCAGAGATTAAGAGTTGCATCCTCAACCAATGAGCCAATCAGGGATCCCAGGAAAAAAGTTTTTATAATGTTTCCTAAAGAGTTTTTCAAATTTGAACATTAATATAATTATTATCCACATACTTGAGAAATGGTAGTATAGTATTTGAGTTATAGTATAGAGTTTGGGCTTTAGAATTTGAACTAGAGTTCAAATCATGGCCCTCCAATCTTCTAGATGACCTTGACAAAGACAATTCATTCAATAAGTACTTATTGAACAGTAATGTGTCAGGCACTGCTCAAGCTGCTGGAGATTCTTGGTGTTTAAAATAATGAACAAGAGGGGTGTCTGGGTGGCTCAGTCGGTTGAGTGTCTGTCTTCAGCTCAGGTCATGATCCCAGGGTCCTGGGATCGAGCCCTGCATCAGGCTCCCTGTTCAGTGGGGAGTCTGCTTCTCTCTTTCCCTCTATCCTCTCCCAACTTATGCTCACTTGTGCACGGTCTCTCTCTCTTTCTCAGTTAATAAACAAAATCTTTAAAAAAGAAATGGTGTAGGACACCCAGGGGTCTCAGTCAGTTAAGTGTCTGCCTTTGGCTTGGGTCATGATCCCAACGTCCTGGGATGGAGCCCTGCATCGAGCTCCTTGCTCTGCGGGGGGCCTGCTTCTTCCTCTGCCTGTTGCTTCCCCTGCTTGTGCTCTCTCTCTCTGTCTCTGACAAATAAATAAATATAATCTTAAAAAAAAATGGTCAACAAGACCACATCCCTATTTTTATGGAATTAACTTCCAGTGATAGATAAACATCAATAAACAAGTAAATATAAAAATTGTGTTTGTGGTAAGTGTATAGGAAGGACATACTGAAGAGAGAGGAAGAAGGAGGGTGGGACTGTTATTATTTTATAGGACATATTAGTTTTCTAGGGGTGCTGTATGCTGTAACAAAGTGCCACAAACTGGGTGGCTTAAACAATGGAAATCTATCTCTCTCCCAGTTCCGGAGGCTAGAAGTCTGAGGTCAATATTGTCAGCGAAGGTCCTTCTGAGGGCTGTGAGGGAGAATCTGTTCCCTGCCACTTTCCTAGCTCCTGGTAGTTTGCTGGCAAACTTTGGCATTCCTGGATTTGTAGATGCATCATACCAATCTCTGCCTTCATATTTACATGGCATTCTCCCTGTGTGTGTGTGTGTGTGTCCAAATTTCCTCCCCTTTTATAAGGACACCAGTCATATTGGATTGGGGGTCTGCCCAGTATGACCCTATCTTAACAAATTACATCTGTAACCACTCTATTTCCCAATAAGGTTACATTCTGAGGTACTGGGGGTTAGGACTCAATATGTGAATTTTGGGATATGCAATTCGCCTGGGAGTCCTCACCCTCACTGGTAAGGTGATATTGGCACAGAGGCCTAAAGAAGTGAGGGAATGATCTATGCAGGTATCTTCCGGAGGAGTGGTTCAGGTACAAAGGACCAAAACAAGAGTAGGCCTGGATTGCTCAAGAATTAGAAACAAGGTGGTGGGCAGGAAGGAGAATGGACTACATAGACTTTATTTTGTATCAAACGGCCTTTGCTCTTGCTCTGAGTGAGATGAACAGGCACAAGAGGTCTTTGAGCATTAGCTAGCCGCCGTGTTGCAAGCTCCTCTGCCACGGAGCAAGGTGGAAGAATGCAGACTGATTGTAGACCTTTGCTATCAGGCAAGCGAAAGATGATGCTGGCTTGGACCAGAGAGACTGTGGGGGAAATAACTAAGTGGTTGGATTGTGTAGGAATGTAGAACCAACAGGATTTCCTATTAGATCAAAAGTGGGTCATGAGAGCAAGCAAGGAATTAAGAATATCTCCGGGGGGGGGGGGGGCACCTGGGTGGCTTAGTTGTTAAGCATCTGCCTTCGGCTCAGGTCATGATGCCAGGGTCCTGGGATTGAGCCCCGCATTGGGCTCCCTGCTCCGTGGGAAGCCTGCTTCTCCCTCTCCCACTCCCCCTGCTTGTGTTCCCTCTCTCGTTGTCTCTCTCAAATAAATAAATAAAAATCTTTAAAAAAAAAAGAATATCTCTGAGGGGGCGCCTGGGTGGCTCAGTTGGTTAAGCGTCTGCCTTTGGCTCGGGTCATGATCCTGGAGTCCCGGGATCGAGTCCCACATCAGGCTCCCTGCTCAGCTGGGAGTTTGCTTCTCCCTCTGACTCTACCCCCTCTTGTGCTCTCTCTCTCTCTCTCAAATACATAAAATAAAATCTTAAAAAAAAAAGAATATCTCTGAGGTTTTTGCCCCGAGCATCTGAAAGATGGGTAAAGCTATAGCAAAGCAGCTGATTTGATAAAAAGGAGCTCAGTTTGTACATGGTAAGTTTGAAACTCCTAGATACCCAGGTAAAGGAGGAGGTGGTTGGCAATAGGAGTTTGAACTTAATAGGGAAAATTGGGGATGGAGATGAACATTTGGGAATATGTATCAGAATACAGATTCTATTTAAAGTCATGTAACTGAGATCAACGACAGGGTCAGTATAGATAGAGAAGAAAAGGTGGACCAGGACTGAACTTTTTGATATTTCAAAGTTTAGAGGTCTGGAAGATGAGGAAGAAACAGGAAAGAGGACCACAGAGAAGGAATCAGCGAGATAAGATGATCAACAGAGAACTGTATCCAGAAGCCAATGGAAGACATTCTTAAGGAGAAAGGAATGATTTTTTTAAAGTAATGTTTATGAGTATTTTATAACATATATAATTGTCTAATCACTATGTTGTACACCTGAAACTAATATAATATTATGTGTCAACTATACTTCAATGAAAAAAATACCATTTAGAGGTCAAGCCAAATGAAGGCTGAGAATGGATCATTAGATTTAGTAACATGAACATCACTGGAAACTTGTCAGTAGAAAGCCTGTTGGAATAAATGGAGGAACACTTCAATAGATTGAGATAGATTGAGTTCAGTGAGAATGTAAGGAGAATAGGAGATATTGAAACTGTGGAAGATCTTGCTGAAAGACGTGTAGAGAACTGGAACACTAGCTGGGGTTGGAGGGTAGGAGAGGGTATCTGTGGTAAAGTTTTCTTCAAGGTTTTATTTATGTATTTTAGAGAGATAGAAAAGGGGGGAGGAGCAGAGGGCGAGGGACAAGCTGAGCACAGAGCCCGCTGGGGGGCTTAATCCCACCATCCTGAGATCATGACCTGACCCAAAATCAAGAGTTGGAGGATCAACCAGCTGAGCCACCCAGGCTCTGGTAAAGTTTATTTTTTAAAAGGAGGGAGTTATGTTTGTATGGACGTCCATAAGAAAGAGGAAATTGATGCACGAGAGAGGGAAAAATTAATCTCTCGAGGGGGTCACCTTATCTGCAAAAAGCCATAATTTCCACCTCCATGGAAAGAATTGCTCATAATTGCTCACTCCAGTGGGGCAGCTGAGCCAATAATTGGAAATAATGATCAGGTCTTGGAAAGTGGTTTACACTTAGTCAATGGTAGCTCCAACTGTATCCCTGAGAAGCAGTAATGCAAACAAAGCTGGGCCTTGTGGGGGATTCACTACTCCTGCCACAAGTTTTTGCACAGACTGAGGTCGGCAAAACCTGGTCTTGTCTTTTAAGTTCTTCACAGGGCTACAGAGGTTGTGCTCTTCACCTTAGTAAGGATGGGGCCGTCACTACCTGGGCCAGTAGCTGGACGACTTTTGTCATGGTGAATGAAGATGGGAGGGAAGAAGCTGGATCTTGGGGAAGGGGTTAACGCCCAAGGAGTAAATGACACACTGCTTAGGGCACTTCATCAGCCCGCAGCTGACATGGATTGAAGTCGTCGCAGTGGTATTTCACACCATGTTCAATCCACAAATTAATTTCTCCTTATCAATGGAGAGTGGTTGGCAGAACAAAGAGTGTGTGTCTGTGGAGGCTAGCGGTGAGTGCGTGCCTATCACAAAGCGAAGGGGGAGAATGAGTGTGAACAGGCCATGTGTGTATGGTATGAATGGAAAGAGCCCGGTGAGTGCGGAGATTGGCAGGGAAGAGCTGCACGTGCCCTCCAGGCCGGGGGCCTCCCGGGGGAACGTCTGCCTGTGATGCGGGAGCGCCCGCGGAGCAGCCTCCTTTTCCCCACCCACCTCCCGAACTCCGGCAGTCAGTGGTGCATATAGACATATTTCTGGGAGCTGTCCATGAGCTCATCGCTCTCCTGGCGATCGCGGCAGCGGTGAGGAAAGCAGCCTCCTTTCTCCCGGCGCCGCCAGAATAAGCCCCGGCGCTCGCACATTCAGATACACGCGCGCAGAGCGGCTCTGGGAAGCTGCCGCAGTCCGCTCAGCCTCGCGGCCAAGGTCGCGCCAGACCCCGGCCCGCCATGGCCCCGAGTCTCCCCGCTGGGAGGTAGGTGGGCGCGGGAAGACGTGAGGGGCTCCGGCCGGGACTCCGCGAGGGCGAGCCAAGGGGGCAGCCGCTCCTTGCACTCTGCGGCAGAGGAGCCCGGGCGGGGCCGCGGGGTGCGGCAGCTGCGGAGCCTCCCGGTCCCTGTGGGGCCGCGGGCCGCAGGCCCGGCGCTGAGGAGCCGCAGGAGACGCGGGAGACCCGGGCGTGACAGGAGGAAGAAACCCGGAGCCCCAGGAAGATGGCTTCTCCCACCTCCCCGGCCCCGGAAGGCGGGGCCTCCACCCCGCCGAACCCGCCGCGGATTCGTCAGGTGGGTGCACAAAGTGCGGGAGGAGCGCGCCCCATTGTCCTCTCCTCCCCCAAGGACGGGGACCTCGCCCCAATGTAGAGGCTGACCAAGAGGTGGGGCTGACATAGGCATACTTGGCCGCATCGCCTGGCCCAGGACCATTCTCTGAATCTCTCTTTTTTTTAGTCCAACTTCACAGACAGACAGACAGACACACACACACACAGACACACACACACTCCTGGAAAAACACGTCTTCCAAAACCAGACGTGTAACTTCTGCACACACACCCCCAAAACTCATCCTCCCCCCCCCACACACCCCACCGCGCACAGAGGCACACACCCAAATGTCACATGATCTACTGCGGAGCTACACAGTAGAAGAAACCCACCGTGCCCTCAGGGTGGAAATGCACCCCAGACCCAAATCCACTGAGGACTCTGAGAGGGACTGCTGGAAGCATTCACTTCCCACCCTTAGGAGAGAAGGAACCTTGTCTAGATGTTACTCACCAGTTCTTAACTTTCAGACAGAGCTACACCCGACAACTGCAGCCCTGTATTAGACGTGCAGTACTAGAAAACATGTGTTCCTGCTCTCTCGTGTGCAAAGACAGTTTTCCCCAACACTGCAAGGGGGGAATGAACATTGCTTTGGCTGTTTGAATGAGTCCTGTTTTCTGTTTGTATGGTAATACTGAAACAAGGGAGTACTCCATCTGGTTGTGATCTGTGATTTGGTATCTAATAAGAGTTTTGCTTTTTTGTTTCCTGCTGTCATTGCCTGAACTACAGCATTACCACTTTAGGGTATCGCAGTAGTAACGCAAGCTTGCCCTATTCGGGGTAGTGCATGGGTGTGAAAATAGGATTCCCTGACTCCAAGCAGGCAGCCTCTTTACCAAAGAGAATTGGATTGCTGTTTAGAAATAGGTAAAATTGGTTGATGGAAACTGTATGGGGGGAAGAGAATACCCCACAGAATGGTCTTTCTTCAGGGTGGTGTTAATTTCGAACACCAGGGGCTTCAGAATTTCTGAAAATCTGACCCTAAAATTTGGTTGACACTTAACAAGGTCTTTGCCACATTTGCATTTTATTATGTATAGGTAGTGTTATTTTGGGGGCAACCTTTGTTTATGTGCATTTTTTATGCAATAACTAAAAATTACTTTATACTTTTTTTTATGGCACTCTGTGTCCCAAAGAAATTGTTAGGGTTTTAAATTCTTATGGGATGCAGGACTCTAGTTTTATGACAATGCATTTTTAATTGCACTTGGAGCTATTTTTTTTTTCCCCTGAAGAATTGTGGTGGCATGCTTCATTAAATCTGTATATGTGATATTGATGCATCTAAGAATGAAGGTGAAATTATTGGAATTTGCAGTATAAGAGAAAGCACATCCTATGCAAAAAATCATTTTTGTAACTATTTGTCTATGTATGTATATATATTTATATAAGCATTAAGGACAAACATATTAATTTAAATAGAATATATGTACTCATAAAATCTCTATGAAATCTCATTCTATATTTAGAATACTTCTATTGATCTAAGAAATAGTATGTATGAAAATAATTTTTAGAAAAAAATTGCAAGAAAGGTCATCGTTATTTTGTAGAGTAGATAGAGGACCTCATAATTAGAAGCTGTATAAATGACATAATGCTGCAACATTCAAGTAATTGACTGGTGTCCTCTGTTTAGACTTTCATTTATATGACCTTATAGAAGCACTCTTTTAGTGATTGGTGCATTAATTTGCATAGGATGTAGAAATAGGTTGCTGAAATTATTTGTCATTCCATTCTACCTGATTGATCCAGGCAGGTGGAAAGAAAAATACTGACAACCTCTGACTGCAGTATCACCATTTGCCTGCAAGTGATTTTGAACAAATTAGGAATAAAAAAACAGAAGGGATAACAGTGTTTTCTTTCAAGTGGTGAAATATGTTAGGCCCCAGTCCCAGTATATTTTAAGTGTGTCACTGTTTCTCAGACACCTTTCTCCTCGTTCTTTTATAATTCTTTTTCAACTCAATTCTGGATTGAATCAGAATTGAATTAAAATCTGATTTTTTTTTCTTTTTAAATCATGATTGAGAGAAAAAGTGTAATTGAGAAAACATAGGAATTCAAATGAGTAAATTTTAATTATATAATGGATGTTTAGAAATAAAAATATTTTAGAAAGGCTTTTGGTGAATATAAATATAATTGGTAAATTAGTGTATTTAACTTCTAACTTCAATGAAAATATGCTATGTGAAGACTCATTTATTCAAGAAACATCTGTTCAGCATAAAGTAATATTTCATGCCCTAAAGATAAAAGAAGGAAGAGGACAAAAAAAAATCTTACAATTAGCAGGTGTACGTATGTATTTTTAATGAAGACTGACATTAAAATATTTGAAATTTGAATTGTGTATAGAATCCTTTCCACATTATTTTAAAAAATGTTTATTTCTCAGCTTTTGTTTTGATCATTCCCCGAATAATGAGCCTAAATAATACCTAAGTTTGCATATATCTAAAAAGTCACTATATGACTGGATTCATGTTTGCATTCATTTGATATATTTCTGTTCTCTTTTAATTATTTAATATGTTATTAGAATTACATATCAGATACTATATATATTATTTTACAACTTGATCTTTTGGACAAAGATTTTTTTTTTTATCTTTTGGGAAATAGTGATGCAGCATGAAATAGCTAAAGCAGTCAGTGCCTTTATATAGTGTAGTTAAAATCTAGGTTCCAAAAATGAGAAGGTCAAGGAAAAATGACCTTCAACTTCATTCTGTCATGTTGAGGAAGAGAAAATTTATCAATATACTCTATTTTAGGCTCCTAAGATACTAGATATGTAATTTTTTTCCTCCTTTAAGAAGAGGGTTATCTTTGTTTTATATGCAAAACTGAGGTACAGAAGTTTCACCTACTTTTTAAACATCTAAGTCAAATTAGTTACCAATAGAAAGACAAATTTCTTAGATTTCATTGTGTGTTTATTCTTTATTATTTTCTCACTTTGTAAAGAAGAGATTAAGAAATTATAGTTTTGGAACTAAGTTTTTAAATAGTTTGTCTATGTATATTATGTACATTAAGAGATCCATATGATTCCTATGGTTATTGCCAGATAATAAATCAATTAATTAAATGAGTACTTATTGAGACCTTGAAGTTAAAATACTTTGCTAGCATCTTTCTGGGCCTTAACCACCTTTCTGATGAACTCTGATGGGAGTTTCCAAGGCAACGATTGCTTTGAGAATTGGAAAGCTATAAGACATCCTTCATAATTGGTGCCAGTAATATTTAGTGTCTTTCTTGTTTCATGATCGATCCTTCTCCAAGATTTGCAGGTATTGGTGTCATTGCATTTATGGCAGCAAACCGGTGTTCCTTCATTGTTTGCTGTAGAAACTTAGAAAACTCGCGTTCGGTAATAATGAAATATTTATAATGAGTCAGGCATGATGCTAAGCTAGGTACAATTTTCACAACAGTTCCATGAAGGAGGCATTGTTATTCACATTTTCCAGATGAGAAATGTGGGTTTAGAGAAACTGAACTACATGCTCAAGGTCATAGCTAGTAAGTTGCAACTCAGGGATTTAAAACTTGGTCTTAATTAATGTTGCCTTGTTTTAGAATCACTATTATTTATTGTCTTCCCCTTCTAATTTTTAGACGTTGTGACTGTTGAGGGAGCACATATTAGCACTCTTGCTACTTTGAGCTATCTGTAAGCATTCTCATGAAGTTCTCCTTTAGGTCTCCTTTACCTTGACAATAACTGTAGGAGAGTTGAAGTAATTTTCATTACTCTTATTCTTCAAATGAGAATAACTTGAATTCCATGTTTGCTTCTGTATTCTCTAAGAGAGCATTTCTCTAGTGTCATGGTTGCTGAGAGGAGATACTAAAGCCCTCATTTAGCTTTGGCTTACCCCTGAGAACTCCTCAATTATTCTTGCTGTTTCCATGATGGTCCTGAGAAAAATAATTCTGCGAATGAGTTGGGTTAATGGAGAGTCTTCTTGAGCAGGCATAAACAAACAAACAAACAATAGGCTTCTATTTTCAAGTTCTTCAGTATTTCTGATATTAATTCCATTCTTTGTTTATGGTTGTCAAGATAACTTATATTTTGAATTTTCATGTTATGCAAAATATTTGAGTTCCAAAAGAGGATAATTTCCTTTAGACAGTGAATGGATGGGAAAACAAGGCAATAAAATAATATAGTGATACATTGATATAATTGGTTTATAGAGTTTTAATTTTTAAAAATTTACATACAGTAAAGTTCACTTTTTATACAGTTTTATGAGTTTTAGCAAATACTTAAGTTGTGTAGCCACCACCACAGCCTAGGTACAGAACAATTCTATCTCCCTGAAACATTCCCGTATGCTAATTCCGCTGTAGGCAAACAGATCTTCCCTCCTCCAACCCCTGGCAGCCACTGGCCCGTCCTCTGTCCCTATATTTTTACCTTTATCAGAATGCCATATAAATGGAATTATCTAAATAATAACCTTTTGAAAGTGACTTTTTTCTTTCAGCATAATGCTCTAAATATCCATCTAACTTCCTGTGTGCATTAATATTTTGCTCCTTATTATTACGGAGTAGTATTCCCTTGTACCACTGTTTAGCCATTCAGATGAAGGACATTTGGGTTGTTTCCAGATTGCAGCAATTATGAATAACATTGCTACTAAACATTTGTGTACAGGTTTTGTGTGAACCTAAAGTTTTTTTTTTTTTTTTTAAGATTTATTTATTTATTTATTTGACAGAGAGAGACAGCGAGAGAGGGAACACAAGCAGGGGGAGTGGGAGAGGGAGAAGCAGGCTTCCCGCTGAGCAGGGAGCCCGATGCGGGGCTCGATCCCAGCACCCTGGGATCACGACCTGAGCCGAAGGCAGACGCTTAACGACTGAGCCACCCAGGCGCCCCTGAACCTAAAGTTTTAATTTTTCTCGGGTGTATAACTAGAAATCGGATTACTGGATCATATGGTAAATGTATATTTAACTTTATATAAACTGCCAAACTGTTCCAGAGTGGTTGTACTGTTTTTTCATTCCTCCCAACAATGAGAGTTCCTATTGCTCTGCATCCTTGTCGACATTTGGTGTTATCATTTTTTGTTTTAGTCATTCTAATAGGGGTGTAGAGGTATAACATTGTAATTTTAACTTGTATTTCTCTAATGACTGATGTTGTTGAACACTTTTCATGTACTTAGTTGCCATCCTTACATTAAAAAAAAAAGATTTTATTTATTTATTTGACAGAGAGAGAGAGCACAAGCAGGGGGAGCAGCAAGCAGAGGGAGAGGGAGAAGCAGGCTTCCCGCTGAGCAGGGAGCCCGATGCGGGGCTCCATCCCAGGACCCTGGGATCATGACCTGAGCAGAAGGCAGATGGTCACTTAACCGACTGAGCCACCCAGGCGCTCCCATCCTCACATTTTTTTGGTTGAAGTATCCAAATACTGTGGTCATCTTTTAAATTGGGTTATTTTCTTATTGTTTAGAGTTATTTATATGTTCTAGATATAAGTTCTGTGTTAGATATGTGATTTGAAAACATTTTTTCTTAGTTTCTTGTCTTTTCTCTTTCTCAAGCAAAGGTTTTTAAATTTTTTTTTTTAAGATTTTATTTATTTATTTGACAGAGAGAGACACAGCAAGAGAGGGAACACAAGCAGGGGGAGTGGGAGAGGGAGAGGCAGGCCTCCCACTGAGCAGGGAGCCTGATGCAGGGCTCGATCCCAGGACCCCGAGATCATGACCTGAGCCGAAGGCAGATGCCTAATGACTGAGCCACCCAGGCACCCTGGTTTTTAATTTTGATGATGTCCAATTATCAGTTTTTTCTTTTATAGGTTGTGCTTTTATTATATTCAATAGCTCTTTCCCTAAAGTCACAAAGATTTTCTCCCATATTTTCTTTTAAAAGTTGTATAGTTTTAACATTCTACATTTAAGTCTATCACTCATATTGAGTTGATTTTTGTAACTTATAGATTAAGATCTTTTTTTTTTTGCCTATGGCTATCCATTTGTTCCAGCTCTATTTGTTGATAAGACTATGCTTTATCTATTAAATTGCTTTTACATCATTCTAAAAAATCAGTTGACATATTGACATGAGTCTATTTCTGGACTCTGTCTTCTGGATTTAGATTTATTTTATTAGAGAGAGAGAGAGAGAGAGAGCATGGGCAAGGGGGAGGGGCAGACGGAGAGGGAGAAGCAGGCTCCCCACTGAGCAGGGAGCCTGACGCAGGGCTTGATCTCAGGACCTTGGGATCACGACCTGAGCTGAAAGCAGACACTTAATTGACTGAGCCACCCAGGTGCCCCTTTAGATATTTTGAGTTTTTCAGATTTTAGAAAAAGGTATGTATCATGACATTTTTTGGAAACCTTAATGATATTAATATGCTTTTGGCTTAGTTTTTAAAAATGTTATTTACATAATTTTCAATCTAAACATAATATGAAAGTATAAGGGAAGTCCTCATGTCTGGGAGGGAAAACTGTTTATGAAAGTGAGATGCATACAATAAAAGTATATCAAGAAAACAAATGGAAAATGACAAGATAATATGTCATGTTGTGTACCTACTTGATGAATACAGAGTTTTCAGAGGCTTTAGAAAAAAAATTTCCAGGGGTGCCTGGGTGGCTCAGTTGTTAAGCGTCTGCCTTTGGCTCAGGTCATGATCCCAGGGTCCTGAGATCGAGTCCTGCATCCGGCTCCTTCCCTACTTCTCCCTCTGCCTGCCACTCCCCCCTGCTTGTGCTTGCTCTCTGACAAATAAATAAATATAATCTTAAAAAAAATGTTCTAAATTAGTTATATTCAATATATATTCAATATGGGCAATGAAATGAAAAATAAATTGGGACTTTAAGCTTCATTCACTGTAAGTTTGTAGAACATTAGCATTTCATGTTTTTTAAAGAATTATTTTTTTAAAAAAGTTATTTTATGGGTAGATTATGGTATATTAAGGAGCTAATTGGGGGGGTGCCTGGCATGCTCAGTTGGTAAACATGAGACTCTTGATCTCAGGGTCATGAGTTCAGGCCCCACGTAGGGTGTAGAACTTACTTAAAAAAAGAAAAAAGAGAGAGCCTGGCTGGCTCAGTTGGTTAGGTGTCTGCCTTTGGCTCGGGTCATGATCCCAGGGTCCTGGGGTTGGGCTCCTTGCTCTACTGGGAGTCTGCTTCTCCCTCTCTCCCTCTGCCACCTCCTCTCACCCCCTCAACCCCCCGCTCATGCTCTCTCTCTCTTAAATAAATAAATAAATAAATAAATAAATAAAATCTTTTTTTAAAAAGGAGCTAATTATCTGTTCCTAGTGATACATACAGCCTTGAGTTCAGTAGTCTGTAAATCTAGCTTTTTTTTTTTTTTAAGATTTATTTATTTATTAGGGAGAGAGTTAAATTAGTTAAATAAACATTTCACAGGGAATATTTTTCCACTTAAATCTTTATCAATCACTATATGAAGACACTGAGTACACTTTGCCTGACTTTCAGTTGCTCAGTAGTCCTGGATTTGGGTTCTGCCATTGGAATCTGGAGGGAGTTACACAGTATTGCCCTTAGACACAAGCAGAAACCATGGCCTATGGAGGCTCCCACTCTGTATGGAGGCTCCCACTCTGGGCCTCCTGTGATGATACCTTTCCTACCAAGTGAGGCGTGTGTAGGGCCAGGGAACTTGCTCACACTGAATCAGCACTTTGTCTTTGAAACTATGCTCTGGGTAGTCAGGAACCAGAATTTTCTCTTCCAGTGAAATCAAGTCTGCTTCCTGGGCTGGAACTGGCCTTTTCTTCCAGTCTGTTCTCTAGAGAGCAGATTGAGAGGTCAGTATGTGCACCCCCGGCCCAAGTATTGTGTGTGGAGGGTGTAGATAGAGCTTGACAATGAAGGCTGGAGTATCCACGTGTCCTGTGCAAAGTCTAGTTTAGTCACTTACTGGCCGTGTGATGTTAGGCAAACTACTTAACCTATTTGTGCCTAGTTCCTTCACTTATGAAGTGAGGATCATAGCAGTATTCATTGCATAAAATTAGTTTAAGAATTAAATAGTATAATGAATATAATGCACAATGCATGTTGCTTAATGCTTGGCACTTAGTAAATACTAAATAATTTTCGGTATTGTTGTTATACAAGAAGTACTTAATATCAGCCTTTCTCTTTCCCCAGGACAGTGCTAGAAGCAGACATAAAAGTCATTTTCCTGAGAAGTAGACATTAAAAGTCAGAAGTTGGGCTTGTACAGTTGCCCTGTTGCTCTTTGAGTAAATAAATTATTCTGAGTAATTCTGAGTAAATAAATTATTTAATTTTGCTAAGCCTTGGTTTTGTAATGTATAAAATGCAAATAATAATCATTCTATCTTAAGGGCGCCTGGGTGGCTCAGTCATTAAGCATCTGCCTTCGGCTCAGGTCATGATCCCAGGGTCCTGGGATCCAGCCCTACATCGGGCTCCCTGCTCGGAAGGAGGCCTGCTTCTCCCTCTCCCATTCCCGCTGCTTGTGTTCCCTCTCTCGCAGTGTCTCTCTCTGTCAAATAAATAAATAAAATCTTAAAAAAAAAAATCATCAATCTATCTTATAGGCCCATTATTAAACTCTAATGATTTTAAGTAAACCTTATGCTAAACCAAAAGTCTGCAACCCCCTACCCCTGAAGCAACCACTTCTTATGTATTCCTTCTAGAAATATTCTGTGTTTATAGAAAAGTTTATCTGTGTACATACCTCTCTCCCCTTTTGTTTACATAAATGTGATCCAACTATGCACATTGCTTTGTACTCTGCTTCTTTCATAAAAATTTATTTTGGTCATCACTCCATTTTGGTACATACACTTCATTTTTTTTTTTTTAAAGATTTTATTTATTTGACAGAGAGAGAGACAGCGAGAGAGGGAACACAAGCAGGGGGAGTGGGAGAGGGAGAAGCAGGCTTCCCGCCGAGCAGGGAGCCCGATGCGGGGCTCGATCCTAGGACCCTGGGATCATCACCTGAGCCAAAGGCAGACGCTTAACGACTGAGCCACCCAGGTGCCCCTACACTTCATTTTTTATTCAGCTACATATTATTTTATTAAATGACTATTATCATAGTTCGTTTCAGTCTTTCTTTATGATTGGACATTTAGGTTCTTTCCAGCATTATGCAACAATGAAATCTTTCACATTGTGTTTAAGGATAATGTGTTTTTGAACCCATGTATTGGTAGATAAATTCCCAGAAGTAAAATTGTTGGATAAATGGCTACTTTTTACCTCCTCTCACTGCTGAGTACTATATTCAACAATGTAGAAACAATTGCCAACCAAGCTTTATATTTTGCAAATCCTTTTTTGTTTCCTCCACCTTTAATTGTTACATGCTTAAATGTCAACATATTAGGAAAAGAGATCTCATAATCTTGTAATGAGTCATAATGGATTATACATAGTTTGGCTGAAAAGTTTATTTAACTCCATTCTTTTCTTAGATCACTTTATTTATTTTTAGGATTATATATGTATATATGTATGTTTATTATATGTAATATGCATGTATATTTATTTATCTATTTTAAGTAATCTATATGCAGCATGGGGTTCGAATTTACAGTCCTGAGATCAAGAGCCCTGTGCTCTACCAACTGAGTCAGCCAGGTGCCCCTTTAGGTCACTTTAGATTATTAAGCTCTGGAGTGTTATTTTTTAAATATTTTATTATTTTATTTATTTATCACAGAGAGAGAGCACACACAAGCACCAGTGAAGGGAGGGGCAGACAGAGGAGAGAATCTCAAGCAGACTCTGTGCTGAGCACCGAGCCCAGCTCGGGGCTTAATCTCACAACCCTGAGATCATGACCTGAGCCGAAATCAAGAGTCTGTTGCTTAACTGACTGAGCCACCCAGCTGCCCCAAACTTCAGAGTGTTATTTGCAAGTACCATTTCTGTTCACTCTTCAGATTCCCTCTTTCATTATAATTCTCAACAGTCATTTATTTATTTATTTATTAGATTTTTATTCATTTGAAAGAGAGAGCACAAGTGGCAGGCAGGGGTGAAAGGGCCGAGGGAGAAGCAGACCCCTGATGTGGGGGCCATGTGGGGCTCCATGTGGGGCTTGATCCCAGGACCCTGGGATCATGACCTGAGCTTAAAGGCAGACACTTTATCAACTGAGCCACCCAGGCATCCCTCTTGACAGTGATTTAATGACTAATATCTATAACAGCTTGGAAAGTAGATAATCCATATTTTAGATTTCAGATTAGGTAAGTGGATGCACAAAGAATATAATGTGCTCACGATTATCTATCAAATGAATGACAGGCTGAACAAGGCCCTGATTAGTAACTATTTGCTTTTAATCAATGGAACTTTATTGCCTTTCAAACAAGAGAAGACAATCACATTTTCAATTTTAGCTATCACTTGATGGAAGATATAGTAACAATGTAACTCTCCATTACATTTTCATTGGAAATTTTATTTTTATTTATTTATTTATTTATTTTTTAAGATTTTATTTATTTATTTGACAGAGAAAGTGAGAGAGCACAAGCAGGGGGAGCAGGAGAAGGAGAAGTAGGCTCCCCACTGAGCAGGGATCCCGATGCGGGACTCGATCCCAGGACCCTGGGATCTTGACCTGAGCTGAAGGCAGACACTTAACCATCTGAGCCACCCAGGAGCCCTTCAGTGGAAATTTTAAAAGGTTGCTGTTAAAATGAAAAACCAAATTTAGAAGTTTAGGTGTCAGGAGCACCTGGGTGGCTCAGTCGGTTAAGTGTCTGCCTTCAGCTCAGGTCATGATCACAGGATCCTGGGATCCAGCCCCGCATCAGTCCCCTTGCTCAGCGGGGAGTCTGCTTCTCCTTCTCCCTCTGTTGCTCTCCTTGCTCATTCTCTCTCTCACTCTCTCTCTCTCAAATAAATAAATAAGATCTTAAAGAAAAAAAAGTTTAGGTGTTGCCGGGAATATACCCTTACGTGGTCATTGTAAGAGATAATTTCATCAGATTTTTCAAAAGGTAAGCCATGATTATAGAAGTTATGGTTCATTTGGAAAATTCTTCCTAAAAAGGACTTTAGATTTACCCCTACTCTCAAGAATGTTACAATCCTGGGGCGCCTGGGTGGCTCAGTCAGTTAAGCGTCTGCCTTCGGCTCAGGTCATGATCCCAGGGTCCTGGGATAGAGCCCAGCATCGGGCTCCCTGCTCGGGGGGAAGCCTGCTTCTCCCTCTCCCACTCCCCAGGCTTGTGTTCCCTCTCTCGCTGTGTCTCTCTCTGTCAAATAAATTAATAAAATCTTAAAAAAAAAAAAGAATGTACAATCCTGTAGAAGATGAAATCAAGCAGTGTACATAGCATACTATATAGTTCAGATAAAATATGGTAAATACAATAATAGAGCACAGGTGCGACTGGATTAGGTGTCTGACTCTTGATTTTGGCTAAGGTCGTGGTCTCAGGATTGTGGAATCTAGCCCTGCGAGGGCTCGAGCTCAGTGGGGAATCTGCTTGGGGTTCTCTTTCATCCTCTCCCTTCGCCCCTCCCCCCTGTAGTCTCTCTCTCTAAAATAAGTGAGTAAATCTTAAAAAAAAAAAAAATAGTAGAGTACAAAACACCGTAAGAGGACAGATAAAAGACATTTATTTTGGTTGGAGGAAATCATATTAGGCTTAGTGAAGCAGTTGAAATTTGAGATGTATATTGAAGAATGGATTTAATTTTGACAGGTGGAGATTGGATAAAAAGCATTTGAGATTTAGAATGAATGCATGAAGAGACACATAGAAATTGGAAAAAATTAAAGGTAGGCATAATGGTTAATAATCAAAACTGACTGGCTACAGAGTAGGAGACAAGGAGTGATTAGTGAAAGATAAAATTGGAAATATAATTGGTATATCTTAGAGAGTCTTTAATTCACTAAAGTTTATTCTTTACTCTATAGAAAGTGAATACCCCTGCTAGGGTTTGGCTCTATCATCATTGTCATCATCATCATCACTTAATCATGGATAAGCCATATTTTCAGTCTGAATGAAAATGTGAATAAAATAACTTTAGGAAACATTGCAATTTTCATTAATTGTGTAACATAAAATCCAAGAAAAACAATATGTTTACATTCTGCATAAGTAACTTCATGCCATGCTTCCTTAGAATCTCCCTGTCTTCCTATCAGATTGCCTCCCTTAGGTCCCAACTAAATAGAAATTCTGGAGCTGTCATTGCATGTAAAGATTTTAATTGAAAGAATAATTTATTTCAAAGGCTGAACAATAATAGATTTAATATCATAGCTCTAACTAAGATCCTTTTGTGCAAATATAATTTGTAGAACACTCAGAAGAAAATGAACATTGTAATAGATTTGATTATCTGGTTTGGCTTATTTGAGCACCAGGATCTTGACTAATATCCAGGTATTAGACCAGATATCTTTGTATAACAATGCTTGGAAGAGGTGTGTTTTATTTGTTTTGTTTGTTTGTTTGTTTTTGAGTAAGCTCTACACCCAACATGGAATCATCTACACCCAGCTTGAATCATCACCCCCAGATCAAGAATCCCATCCTCTATCAACTGAGCCAGCGAGGCACCCCCAGGTTCTTTAATGTAGGATTTATGAAGGTAATAAAGAATTCATAGGGAATAATGGAACTCACAATATAGAATGAAAATTATGTGCATTTGGAATGCCTTGGTGGCTCAACTGGTTAAGTGTCTGCCTTCGGTTCAGGTCATGATCCTGGGGTCCTGGGATCGAGCCCCACATCGGGGTCCTTGCTCAGTAGGGAGCCTGCCTCTCCCTCTGCTTGCCGCTCCACCTGCTTGTGCTTTCTCTCCCTCTCTCCTCACTTGCTCGCTCTCTCTTGAGACAAATAAATAAATAAAATCTTGAACAAAAAAAAAAAAGAAAGAAAGAAAAGAAAATTACATTCATTTAAAGATACCATAAGGGTGCCTGGCTGGCTCACTCTTGATCTTGGAGTTGTGAGTTCAAGCTCCACATTGGGGGTAAAGATTACTAAAAAAATAAATAAACTTAAAAAAAACACAATAAGTTAAACACATCTGCAGTTATTAATACTACCCAGTAGGGTTTTGATATGAAATTCTATGCCTCTCACTAGGAAGTCTCAGTCCTGTTTTTTTCGGATAGAGCCTGATCACATTCTGAACTCCATATTCTTTCCCAGAAATGCCTATGCCGCAATTGATAACTTCCTTGTTTTAGGGCCATTGTTAATCTTATTCGATGCTAATGAGATTTAATTTTAAAATTATTAATTAATTTAATTTAATTAAAATTAACTTAAATGTTAATGTTATTTAAAGTACTAAGTTTTAGAATCTGATTTCTGGGGTGTTTTGCTTCTGTCATTTTACTTTACAAAACTTCCACCGTGATATACCTATTAACCTGATAATGATATCTATCTAATCAGTGTCTTCTGTCTTAAATATGTGTATTTGGGGGCGCCTGGGTGGCTCAGTTGTTAGGCGTCTGCCTTTGGCTCAGGTCATGATCCCAGGGTCCTGGGGTCAAGCCCCGCATTGGGCTCCCTGCTTGATGGGAAGCCTGCTTCTCCCTCCCCCACTCCCCCTGCTTGTGTTCCCTCTCTCGCTGTGTCTCTGTCAAATAAATAGATAAAATCTTAAAAAAAAATGTGTATTTGGTCATGACCACTAATTGGTGAGCTGTATGTAATGGGAGGGATATTTTAAGTTACAGCTTAGTAACTAGGTCATTTTTTAGTTTTTTTAAGTAGGCTGCATGCCCAATGTGGAGCCCAAGGCAGGGCTTTAACTCATAACCCTGAGATCAAGAGTCGGACGTTTAACCGACTGAGCCACCCAGCTGCCCCACTACTTGGTCATTTCTTTCTTTCTTTCTTTTTTTTTTTAAATTTATTTATTTATTTTAGGTGGGGAGGGGCAGAAGGAGAGGGAGAGAGAGAATCTCCAGCAGACTCCCTGCTGAGTGAGGAGCCCAGTACGGGGATCAGTCCTAAGACCCTGAGATCACGACCTGAGCCAAAATCAAGAGTCAGATGCTCATCCGACTGAGCCACCCAGGCACTCCTGGACTTTACTTTTCTTTTCAGTGAAATTAAAGAAACATTCATTTGTTTACCTGAGTAGGTCTAAAAACAGTGTTGTTCTTTTTTTTTTTTTTAAGTAAACTCTACTCCCAATGTGGGGCTCAAACTCATGGCTCTGAGATCGAGAGTCACATGCCCTACCAACAGAGACAGCCAGGCACCCCAACAATTTTGTTCTTTTAAATGCTTTTTTTTTCTTTTAAATGCTTTATTTCACTTAGACTAACATAGCAACCAATCTCCTTGAATCTTCAGCACTGTCTTATATAGAAGTTATTTATCTTAGCAATTTTCCTTTATAATGGATGGTAGCTTGCCAGTCACTTGGTATTAAAAACTAGATTCCTAGAAATGCAGTTTTTTTTTTTTAAGATTTATTTATTTATTTATTTGACAGAGAGAGACAGCGAGAGAGGGAACACAAGCAGGGGGAGTGGGAGAGGGAGAAGCAGGCTTCCCACTGAGCAGGGAGCCCGATGCGGGGCTCAATCCCAGGACCCCGGGATCAGGACCTGAGCCGAAGGCAGACGCCTAACGACTGAGCCACCCAGGCACCCCTGAAATGCAGTTTTTTAAATCCATTAACCTTTATTCAACTTTTAAATGTAGAATGATCATGTCATTTTTCTGCACTGCATGATCTACTTATAAATTGGGTTTGTCTGAACTTTTTCTGACCTAAAGAATAGGTTTATAAAATGAAAAGAAATCTTCCCACAGCTTTTATGAATACTGAGTTTCTCTTTTGTTGTCTGTCTTCGCTTTCATATCATAAGGTCATTTCACCCTAGTTCATTTCGGGATCAGACAAATCAAGTCAAATAAACCCTTTCTGGAACTGGACTTAACTTGGTTTAACCAATTTGCTGCCTCATGTAATAGGCTGATAATCACGGATATATGATGCATAGTATTGTGATATTGCTCAAATTAGGTGAGCTTGTAAATTTAAGAGTAACAAATATATTAACATAAATTATATGGACTAATCCCTTTCATAAAGCTAGTTTATGAAGAAAAATATTTGCTTTTTAAATTTGCACCATTGAGCTAAATATAAATCAATATATTTAGTACTATGACCTATCCATGATAGTTATCAAGTATTTGTATAGCTTTGTTAGGAGTGCTCATAAAGTTTATTTAGACACTTAATAATAATAATTTTTTTTAAGATTATTTATTTATTTATTTATTTGAGATAGAGAGCATGAGCGGGAGAGCACAAGCAGGGGGAGTGGGAGAGGGAGAGGGAGAAGCCGGCTTCCCACTGAGCAGGAGGCTGACAAGGGGCTCTATCCCAAGACTCTGGAATCATGACCTGAGCCGAAGGCAGACACTTAGCCAACTGAGCCACCCAGGCGCCCCGAAAATCCTCTCTATTTTCTTTTCTTTTTTTTTTTTTTTAGATTTTTTTTCTTTTTTTATTTGACAGAGAGAGTCAGAGAGCACAAGCCGAGGAAATGGCAGAGGGAGAGGGAGAAGCAGCCTCTGCACTGAGCAGGGAGCCCGATGCGGGACCCGATCCCAGGACCCTGGGATCACGACCCGAGCCGAAGGCAGACGCTTAACCATCTGAGCCACCCAGGCACCCTCTATTTTCAATAAAAGCTGGGATCATTATATTACTGACTTAATACTTTCATTCAGAGTAAAAAATGTGGTATTTATAAATGCCTCTTTTAGTCACTTTTTTCAGTTATAAAAGAAAACTAGAAACATACCTCCACCTCTAAACATAGTATTTTCACATATTCTTGCTTTCTTTTTTTTTTTTTTTAAAGATTTTATTTATTTATTCATGAGAGACAGAGAGAGAGACAGAGGCAGAGGGAGAAGCAGGCTCCCCGTGGAGCAGGGAGCCCGAGGCGGGACTCGATCCCAGGACCCTGGGATCATGACCTGAGCCGAAGGCAGACGCTTAACTGACTGAGCCACCCAGGCGTCCCATATTCTTGCTTTCTTTCTTCCTGTTTCAGAGGAAGAATGATCCTGACCTCCTTTTGCTTATTATTCTAGGATGTTATTTTGTCCAGGAGTTGTTTCCTTTCTTTCTCCCAATTTTTTGTCTTCATTGTTATGGAGACTGGGGCAGGATTGAGCCCGATGGTGAAGTTAAAGAAACCAAACTGCTGGGGAGAGAAGGATGCTTTGGTTGAGAATTTAGGAAACTGACAGCCCTAATGCTACTAGACTTCTCAGCAGTTTTGATTCTGTTGATCTTTCCTTCCTTCCTGAAACTCTTCCAGGTAGGACTGTAGAGCACCATTCATATATTCAACAATTACATTGAACTCCCTCTGAAATATGATGCTCATCCTTAACTGAGCCTGCATGTGAGCCAAGTTCTTTACATGTATTCTCTCATTCATTCTCCCATCCATTCTAGGAGATAGGTACAATAAAGGTCCCAATTTATTTTTTATTTTTAGTTTTAGTTTTATTTATTTATTTGATAGAGAAAGAGACACAGCAAGAGAAGGAACACAAGCAGGGGGAGTGGGAGAGGGAGAAGCAGGCTTCCCGCTGAGCAGGGAGCTGATGCGGGGCTCGATCCCAGGACCCCGAGATCATGACCTGAGCCGAAGCAGACGCTTAATGACTGAGCCACCCAGGCGCCCCTACAGGTCCCAATTTAAAGACAAAGAAGCAGGCTCAGTAGTTTACTTAAGATCACACAGCCAAGTAAATGGCAGAGCAGGGGATTTATACCCATATGTTTTAGGTATCACATCCTCAAATAGACCTGATAGTACCACCTCCTCATGCCAGGTGCCATGTTAAGGTCTAGAAATGCAGAGGTGAGTATACTCACTACTCACGGAACTTACAGTATAGTGGTAAGTAAACAAATAGAAAGTGATGATTTGAATGAAGGAGGTATGATCCCAGGCAGTGAGTGGGGGGGGGGTGCCTTTGTTTACTTGGGGAATTCAGCAAAGGCCTCAAAGAGAAGCTGGTGCTTGAAGGAAGAGGAAGAGTGTGATTAAGATGGGGAGGGAATTCTAGGCAGAGGACACGGCAGTTGCAAAGGCATAGAAGTAGGAAGCATATTGCATTTTAGGGAGTTATCAGCAGTTCTGAATAGCTGGAGCAGAGTGTTTGGAGGCGGTCACAGGAGATGAGACTGGTGACTCAGTCAAGAGCCTGGTCATAAAAAGCCTTGTTTATGATCATGACTTATTCATGATATTCCTCCCAGTGCTTTCCCAGGAAGTTCTTTATTATTCTCCATCCTTTCCTCTTCTTTCACTTGTCATGTCATTATTAGTGACTCTCAGGGTTCTGCTCTCTTTCTTTTTTTTTTTCTTTAAAGATTTTATTTATTTCTTTGAGAGAGAGAGAGATAGACCATGAGCGGGGGAGGGGCGGAAGGAGAGGGAGAAGCAGGCTCCCCGCTGAGCAGGGAGCCCCATGCTGGAGAGGGAACACAAGCAGGGGGAGCGAGAGAGGGAGAAGCAGGCTTCCTGCCGAGCAGGGAGCCCGATGCAGGACTCGATCCCAGGACCCTGGGATTATGGGGGCACCTGGGTGGCTCAGTCAGTTGGGCGTCTGCCTTCAGCTCAGGTCATGATCCCAGGACTCCAGGATCATGACCTGAGCCTGAGGCAGATGCTTAACCAGCTGAGCCACCCAGGTGCCCAAGGGTTCTGTTTTCTATCTCTGATTTTCTTCTCATATCTTTAAACTTCTTCCCAGGCAAATGATCCACTTTCATAGCCTGCACTCCCACCTAGATGCAGACCTTTCTTCCATCACTATCTTAGCGGCAACCCCTCTTTTGACTTAAAATTTTCATATGACTTCTGTGTACCTTCTCATCTTTATCCTGCAGGTCCTTCAAACATAACATGTCTAAAAGGATCTCATTATTTGCTCCCTGCTCCACAAAAAGTTTCATATATGTGGACTGGATAAAAGGAAAAAAAATGAGTTTGGTTGTATAATGTATGATTAATAGTTATGTTATTTCAAAGCACCTTACTATGTAATGGATAACTCAAATATTTGTTGTCTAGAGATTGTGTTGGCAAATGGAAAACCCGTAATGTACTTAAAAAGAACTTAAATTTGTGACTGTTAGAGAAGGATAAAGGATATCATGACTCCTTGATTTCAAAGTTTTACTTACTGTTGTTTTTCTAAAAAGTACTGTGGAATTATCTCAGTATTTAGGAAAATCTTCCCCACCCCCATACCACCCCTGTCAGCATCTGTGGGCTCTTTTTATTCTCTCCTTGCTGCAGAGAAAATAGAATACCTGAATCCTGGAGCTCAAAACCCATGCTCCCAGGCCACTCTAAAAGTTGGGTACCGAAAGATCAATTGCTGAGGAAAAGGTAGGACAGAAGATTGAGAGTCCTTTGTGCTTCTTAGAAGTGGGTTTTCCAGGGGTGCCTGGGTGGCTCAGTCGGTTAAGCATCTGCGTTTGGCTCAGGTCATGATCCGAGGGTCCTCGGATGGAGCCCAGAGTTGGACTCCCTGCTCAGCGGGAAGCCTGCTTCTCCCTCTCCCACTCCCCCTGCTTGTGTTCCCCCTCTCGCTGTCTCTCTCTCTGTCAGATAAATAAATAAAATCTTAAAGAAAAAAAAAAAAAAGATTTGCTTTCTTAACTTTTATATCCACAGATCCCTGACCCTGTGGACATATTATTTGAGTGCTTTCTAATCACCTACCACCATTTGGCATGCCCTAAATTACTTGAAGGCCAGCAGGAACAGCTCCAGCAAACATTATAATATAGTTGCAATTTGTCTTGTGTTTGGTCTCCTATTCTCTCTCTTTTTTATTTTTTTTTAAAGATTTTATTTATTTAGGGGCGCCTGGGTGGCTCAGTCGTTAAGCATCTGCCTTCGGCTCAGGTCATGATCCCAGGGTCCTGGGATCGAGCCCCGCATTGGGCTCCCTGCTCACTGGGAGTGTCTCTCTCTGTCAAATAAATAAATAAAATCTTTTTGATTTTATTTATTTATTTGACACAGAAAGAGAGACAGTTAGAGAGACGCTTAACGATTGAACCACCCAGGCGCCCCTCTACTCTCTTTTAATTTATCCTTACTTCTGGCCTCCAACGCTTTAAAGTTTGGGCCACCTAACAGTCAGTCTCTCTCTTTTTCTCTCCCCCATCCCTCTCCCTCTCTCTCTTTCTCTGCAAATAATGAAGCTGTGGTGTGGAATCCCTAGCTATTTAAATGGGAGAGTCTACCTAAAACACACACACATACACACCATTTAAAATGTTTCAGCTCATCTTATCTTAAGCCATAAAGAATCTACTGTTTACCTAACAAGGAGGCCAGAAGTTATTAGTCCCGGGATTGTTGTTTCATTGGCTCAGTAATGTTATCAGTGATTGAAGCCTCTTTGGTCCTGTTTTTCAGTCCTCAGGTGTAAGCTATGCCATTCCTCTTGATCACAAGATGGCTACCACAGTTCTAAGCATCATGTCTTTTTATTTATTTATTTTTTTTTAAGTAATCTCTACACCCAACATGGGGCTTGAACTCACGTGCTTTACTGACTGAGCCAGCCAGATGCCCCTTTCCCCCAAGCATCACATCTTTATGTAATGTTGTCCAAAGCAGAAAACACATTGGGGGGTGTGGGTGGTACTTGGTGGCCAGGTCTTTCTCTGGTCACATCTCTTTTTTTTTTATTCGGGGAGAAAAATCTTTCCTAGAAGCTGTCCTGCAAAAACCTCCTTTCATTTCATTGGTAGAACTGGATCATGTGCTCATCCCTAGAAAAATTTCTAGGAATGAAGAATAGAATGCCATGTATTGGGGTTGGATACATTATCATTTTTTTATTATGTTATGTTAAACACCATACATTACATCATTAGTTTTTGATGTAGTGTGGGTACATTATCATTCAACCAAAATGGTTGGGGAAGATTAGAAAAAGGTGTTAGGTAGCAAACCAACAATATCTGCTACATCTAATAGCTAGAACTTGATTGAATTTTAGGTCCTATGAATCTGCAATTAATTTACTGGATATTTACTACTGTTAGGCTTAAAGACTGAATCTTATGTTCAATTTATCTTGCTCAGTGGAAAGACAGTAGTTTTTAAGTTCTTTTTCTGTTTAGCTATCTCTACAAGGGCTTGATATAAACTTTGGTTAATGTTTCCATGGTGATCAAAAGCATTGTCATCTAAGAGCATTCCTTTAGAACTTAACAGCGAAGGACATAGTTTAGATGATGATCACAGAATAAACAAAAATGGTCCTTGACAATTGTTGAGAATGTGTTTTGAAATAATTTATTCCTCAGTTGATGTGATGTATGCGTTACATTACTGAAATTACATCTGGGTTTAAATTTTAAACTATTTCAATAGAGATAAGAGTCTCAATTTTACACTTAGATTTCTCAGAGAATCTGTAGAGATGGTCTATATAATAATTTCTACAATAACTATTCTCTTATCTTTCAACTTGAAAATTATGCTAGGATAGGGGTACCTGGCTGGCTCAGTTGGTAGAGCATGTGACGCTTGCTCTTGGGGTTGTGAGTTCAAGCACCACGTTGGTCACAGAGCTTACTTAAAAATGAAAGAAAAAGAAAAAAAGAAAATTATGCTAAGATAAAAGAAATCTTTAAGGTGTGGTAGCACTTAGTTCATTCTACAAATATTTTTTTAATATATATTTTTAAAGATTTTGTTTATTTATTTGAGAAAGAGAGCACACATGAGAGCGAGAGCAGGAAGGGGGGAGGTGCAGAGGGAGAAGCAGACTCCTCACTGAGCAGGGAGCCCAATGTGGGACTCGATCCCAGGACCCTGGGATCATGACCTGAGCCGAAGGCAGACACTTATCTGAGCCACCCAGGCACCCCTACGTATATTTTTTTGATGCCTAATATGCCTATATAACACTTCCAGGCAGTGTTATAGAATTTGGGAAGGAACAGTGACAAAAGTGAAGCCCCTGTCCTTGTGAAGCTTATATCGTAGCAGGTAGGACAGTTGAAAAAGAAAGATATACCACCTCACACCTATTGGTATGGCTACTATCAAAAGGCAGCAAATAAGCGTTGGTGAGGATGTGGAGAAATTGGAACCCTTGTGCACTGCTGGTAGGAATGTAAAATGCATGCCGCTGCTGTGGAAAACAGTATGGCTGTTCCTCAAAGATATAAACAGAACTGCCCTAAGATCCAGTAATTCCACTTCTAGGTATATAACCAAATGGGTTGAAAGCAGGAACTTGAATAGATATTTGTACATCCATTGTCATAGAAGCATTCTAGCCAAAAGGTGAAAGCAACCAAAGTGTCCATCAGTGGAATAGTGGATAAACAAAATGTGGTATATACATATAATGAAATATTATTCAGCCTTAAATAGGAAGGCAATTCTGACATGTACTACAGTATGGATGAACCTTGAAGACATTATATTAAATGAAATAAGCCAGTCACAAAAGGACAAATACTGTATGATTACACTTATATGAGAAACCTAGTCAAATTCAAAGAGACAGGAAGTAGAATGTTGGTTGTTAGGGGCTGTGGGGAGGGTGGAATGGGAAATTGTTTAATGGGTATGAAGTTTCAGTTTGGGAAGATGAAGTGTTCTGGAGATTGGTTGTGCGACGATGTGAATGTACTTTACGCTATTTTTTTTTTTAAGATTTTATTTATTTATTTGACAGAGAGGCACAGCGAGAGAGGGAACACAAGCAGGGGGAGTGGGAGAGGGACAAGCAGGCTTCCCACCAAGCAGGGAGCGATGCGGGGCTCGATCCCAGGACCTGGAATCATGACCTGAGCCAGAGGCAGACGCTTAACGACTGAGCCACCCAGGCGCCCCAACGTACTTTACACTATTGACCTGTACGCTTAAAAATGGTTAAGATGGTAAATTTTATGTTATGCATATTTTACCACAATTAAAAAAAATAGAATAAGAAGGGAAGGGAGGAAGAAAGGGAAGGAAGGAAAGAAGAAAAGAAGGAAGGAAGGAAGAAAATATCAGGTAATGATAAGGTCTATGGAAAAGATAAAGCAAAGACAGGTGTGGGAGCACATAAGGTGAAGGGGTGTGGATTACTACTTTATATTTGGTGGTCAGAGAACACCTCCCTGATGAGCGGCAGTCATGCAGAGTTTTGAAGCATACGAAGGAGGGATCACCCATCTGGGGGAAGAGCATTTTAGGCAGATGTTAAGCAAAGGACAATGGTCAAAGGTAGGACCAGTTTAATACATTCCAGGAATAGGGAGATAGGCAGTGTAGCTTAAGCAGACTAGGTGAGGTAGAATGAGGCCTCAGAGGTGGGATAGGCAGATCATGTTTCTGGTTATGACACTGAGTATGTATTAAGTGCATCGTGGTATGAATAAAATATGGGTATTATATTTCTCTATACTTGTAAGCATAATGTCGTTTGTTTGAAAGCAGATGATTATATTGACCTAAATCATATATGTTTTTGCTCTGTATACTCCTACAGTTAACAGAGGAATGTTCATACTGGCGTACACCGTCCCTAAACTGTATTTAGCAGATTCTTCTCCACTCCCCTCACCACCTCCCACTCTATTTCATCTTGCCAGTCTTAAAGGAATATTTTTTCAAAATTTTCAAATTACAGACTGAATACTGTGTTTATATCTTCAGGGTCAGAAGATCATTTTAAGAATTCTGTTATTGCAGTAGTAAATTTATTTATTTATTTATTTATTTGATAGAGACACAGTGAGAGAGAGAACACAAGCAGGTGGAGTGGAAGAGGGAGAAGTAGGCCTCCTGCTGAACAGGGAGCCTAATGTGGGGCTTGATCCCAGGACCCTGGGACTATGACCTGAGCCGAAGGGAGACGCTTAACGACTGAGCCACCCAGGTGCCCCCGCAACGGTAAATTTAAAAGTACATAAATCATCGGGCTCTCTGCTTCTCCCTCTCCCTCTGCCTACCGCTCTACCTACTTGTGCTCTTGCTCTCTGTCTCTCTCTCTGTCAAACAAATAAATAAAATCCTTAAAAAAAATAAAAAAATGAAAGTACAGAAATTAAACTATAAGCCTTCTTGATTTTATTTTATTTTATTATTATTATTTTTAAAGATTTGTAAGTAATCTCTACACCCAACCTGGGGCTTGAACTCACAACCCCGAGATCAAGAGTTGCATGCTCCTCCAACTGAGCCAGGCAGGCACCCCCAGGCCTTCTTGATTTTACAGTCATTAGGTAATTCACTGAAAATATATAATAAGATGAGTTTTCTTAGTGTTTATAAATATCCAGCAATAGTTTACCCTGAACTTTATGCACAAAATTAAATATTACGTACATGGTTCAGCATATGATAACTGTAGTGTTCAGTATAGAGAATTACTGTTAAAATACTATTATATAGGGGGCGCCTGGGTGGCTCAGTCGTTAAGCAGCTGCCTTCGGCTCAGGTCATGATCCTCGAGTCCTGGGATCGAGTCCCACATCGGGCTCCCTGCTCAGCGGGAAGCCTGCTTCTCCCTCTCCCACTCCCCCTGCTTGTGTTCCTGCTCTCACTGTCTCTGTCTCTGTCAAATAAATAAATAAAATCTTTAAAAAAAAATACTATTATATAAACTGTTTAACTCAAATTTTTACATGGAACTGAAAACAGAATGAAACTGTTTCTAATTATGGCACATGTGTGATTATGCCATAAGATTTAGCCTCAAAAGATGAGGTTCAAGTGTATGTTACTTACTAGATGTAAGCCCTTTGGAAAGTTATGAATCCTCTCTGAAACTCAGTTTCTTCACTTGAAAATAATATCTACCCAATATGGTTGCTGTAAGGACTAATGGAGATATTGTAAGTAGAGCACATGGGATACACTCAATTAATTGTTATGAAATTATAAATAATATATCATTAATAATGTCGTCCAAGTAGGAATTATCCATGCATTTACTCTCCTCCATCTAGAAGGGGATTAAAAGTGGAAATCTGATCAGAAGGGGCAGAAACTTTGGGGGAATCTGTCTTGAAGGTGCATTTGCATAGCAAACATACTGTTTTAGTTAGGTTGTATGTTCTTTTGGGGCCTCTTGGGAAGAAGGGCCCCCCTAGGCACCACTATGAATTTAGTTATTCTGAAAATTACAGTGTATTTAAACACTCCAAAATCAGAGGAAATGCTGTCATTTATATTAGTATGTATAGTAACTAATATCCACACATTTTATTTATATAGCACTTACCAAGTGCCACTTTTATAAATGCTTTACATGCAGTGGTGGTGTGCCATGGACCAGCTCAATAGAGCCTATTGTTAAAATACCAGAAATTCTGTGAGTTGATTGACCTCACATTGGTAGCTCGACCTCACATCAGTAGGAAATTGGCAATTGCTACCAAGCACTCTTACCCCCTAGACGAATTTTAACCATTTACCATCACACCAAGGTGTGCACCAACTTCTTTTACTCTCACAATGACTCTATAAAATGTATACCATTACCATTCCTGCTTTACAGATGAAGAAACCAAGGCCAGGGAAGTTGAGGCCACTTGTCTCTGGTCACATAGATAATAAGTAGCGCAGTAGGGATTTGTATTGCATCAATCAGTCTCTGAAGTTCATGGCCTTAAACTCTTTGCCTTGTTACTGTTGATTGCTGCCAAAGCAGTGTCCTCTCCTTGCAGTGTTTTCTACAAAACAGAATGCAGCCTCACAACTGAAGGTTAGAATGTACTCTTAGAAGTCATCTACATGGGTCTTCACCAACACCAGGCTCTAGGGGCTACTCTGGATTGGAAAGAGCCTGGGTCTCCCTCTACTTCTAAATGGTACTCATTATTCCTCCTGAGATTCAGATTCCTTATCTAAAAGTAAAGAATTTGGATTTGATTATATCTAAGATGTCTTCCAGGTATGAAATTCTTACTTAACCGAAGCCTATCTGATTCTGTCTCTTGACACTGGTTCCAGTGGAGACTCAACATCTGCTCCACAGGTGTAGCCTGTAACTACTGGTGAGCAAGCATTTGAGTCCGCTGGCAATTTTTCTCTAGTTGTTTTATACATGTACATATTTTTGACAGAAACTAGGTAGGTTTTAGGCTAATAGCTTATCATGATTTTGAAAATTAGACTTTAAGCTTTGTGAAGGCAGAAACCCTGTCTGTTTTGTTCACGGGCATAGACGGAGCACTTAGTTCAGATTAGACATTTGTTGAAGGAATACATGAAATTTTCTTCAGTTCATTTCAGCAATTCAACTTCAATTCAGATCATCCAGGGTTAATATTATGGGTATAGGTTGAATATTGGAGGTGGAAAGAAATGAGAAAATTGGAAACAGAGACCAGTTATATTATATGATGTGATGTATGTGTGTGTTTGTGTAACATCCATATATATGCATAGAATATCTGTGGAAGGACATGGAAGGAACTGAAAACATTGCTTTCCTTTAGGAATTAAGAGCGTGAGTTCAATTGTAAGCCTACCTACATACTCTCCTTAAAAGAAAATGCCATTGGGATGCCTGGCTGGCTCAGTCAGTAGGGCATGACTCTAGATCTCGGGGTCATGAGTTCAAGCCCCATGTGGGGCATAAAAGTTACTTACCAAAAAAAAAAAAAAAAAGAGCGGTCTGTTTAACGTCCAACTCTTGGTTTTGGCTCAGGTCATGATCTCAGGGTTGTGAGATCCAGCCCTGCACTGGGCTGTGTACTCAGCGCTCAGGGTGGAGTCTGCTTGAGACTCTCACCTCCCCCTGCCCTCAAATAAATTAATCTTTTTTTTTGAAAAAAGAGAGAAGATGCCATATCTTCTACTCTTTTGGAGAGGAAACTAACTCCTCATATTGACTCACTGATGGGACTTGTCAAGTTATATAAAACATTATCCTTAGTGTAGTGATAGGAGCATTCCTGCTGTTCCCTCTTTCTAGTAAAGTTCAGGGCCAAAATGCACCTCAGGGATGGCTTAGCGACTTTCCATCTTATGTCTTCAAAGTCATTGTCAAGACCTATTTACTGAGAAAGTATGCTGGGAAGAACTCTGTTAGGGGTATGTAAAATCAATGAAAGACAAACTACCTGCCACCAGATAGCTGTAATTCCCACTTTGTTTGGTGATACAGAGATGTAGAGGGTAATCTGAGAACTTTGAGGGAATCTGACCAAGAGAACATGTGCCCTCACTTTATCAAAGATGATCCCTATCATTTTTCTTTCAGGATCTCAAGGACTACTTTGTCTCATTTTTCAGTGTCATTTATTATAATAGCAATTTGTTCCATTAAATGTTTTTCCATTGGAAAAGATGTCCATGCTTATTTTTAAAACATAGGAATAAAAAGTAATACAGAGAAAGTCTTCTATTGTTTCACCACCCCAAAATACCCACCATTGCTGTGACACATTTCCATTTTCACTTTTTATAGTACTTTGTTGGTGTGTGTAGGACGTAATCTGGGCATTTTGCCCAGTTTGGCTTAATTTTTGTTTATTTGTGAAGTGTCTTAGATTGCATTATACTTATTAAATCATTACTGTTATTAGCTGTTACTAATGATACATCATAATGTGTTCTTATCAATCTAAAATTGAAGCAATAAAAGTTCATTCCCTAGGGTAATCTCATATATTTTCTCAATTATGAAGAAATGATGCACAGTGGAAATACAACTCTAACTACAATGAATTAAAAATTCCCTGGATTGTGGTTCTTTAAGTGTTTCTTCTCTGTATATATTGCTTAGTGCAAAAGCAGGGTGGTTCTTTTCCTATCTCTCAACACACGGCTTTTCTACCTTCCCAGATTTTCTCAGGTCTTCAATCTTCCCAATCTCTACCTGTCAAGATTCAGGTCATCTTCAAGGACTGCCACCCATTTTATTTCCTACAAAGAGGCTTTCCTTGTCACACTAACATTCACACCGAACAGCAATGAATCTCTCATTTCCTCAAACCCCTGCACAACCTACTATCTGTACCATTCATGTGGTATTTATATTCTATTTCCCTTCTTTTTTATTGAGGTAAACAACTCATAACATAAAATTGACTGCCTTAACCATTGCTAAGTATACAGTACAATAGTGTTAAGGATATTCATATTGTGGCACAACGGATCTCCAGAACTTTTTCAACTTGCAAAACTGGAACTCTGTACCCATTAAACAACAACTCCCCATTTCCCCTTACCACAGCCCCTAGTAACCACCATTCTACTTGTGTTTCTATGAATTTGGCTACCCTTATACCTTGTATAAGTGGTATCATATAGTATTTGTCTTTTTATGACTGACATTTCATATATTCTATTTTCCTTGATTGTAATTATTTATATATATATGTGTGAGTAAAGTCAGACTTTCAAATTATTTATATATATATGAATGAGTAAAGTCAGACTTTCAAATCTGACCCATCCATAGAATTGCTTTAACTACAAGCCTTGCATACTTTTTGTGGAGACCATTAGGGATATTTATGTAACATTTCTTATTCCTAGGTTCTTTTTTTTTTTTTTTCTTTTCCCAGCAAGTTTTAGCTTTGCTGGCAGATTCAATGTAGATAATTTGGGAGTCATTTCTACTGTTTTTCCCCAAATTATACCTTTTCTTTTAGGTTTTAGAATAGAAATAAACCCAGGGAGCACCAGTACCTTTCAATTAAATTATATATATATATATATATATATATATAACATATATATATATATAAAATTCTTTACCTAACTTAATGACTTAAACTGAGAAATTACCTAATTTACCTAACTTAATGACATAGCTGCTAAATATATCTTAAAGAAATAAAAAATAGAACCAAAAAATTTATAAAATAAAGTTCTCTATTTTACACATGAAGAAATTGAGTCCAGAGAACTGGGTGTACAGAAGAATGTGGCAGATCATCGTCACTTCCCCTCCATAATGGCAAATTTCAGGTGCACTAACCAGGTGGGGAAGAAATTTTTGGTCACATAGGCTTTTCTTTTGCAATCACATCATTTCCATAGGTGCTGAATGTTGGTAGGTTTAACTCTTTTTCTGCAAATCCTTTTTTTCTTTTTTTAAAAGATTATTTATTTATTTGAGAGGGAAAGAGAGAGAGCATGAGCACGTGTGTGGGGGTGGGGGGGTGGGAGGGACAGAGGCAGAGGGAAAAGCAGACTCCCCACTGAGCAGGGAGCCTGATGTGAGGCTCGATCCCAGGACCCTGGGATCATGACCTGAGCTGAAGGCAGACGCTTAACTGACTGAGCCACCCAGGAGCCCTGTGCAAATCATTTTTAGAGGTAAAATGGGTGAGGAGTCATCTGACTCATAGGCACTGGTGAAGGGCTAACTTGTGATTCTTTCCATTGTCTCAGTAGCCCTGGGGGAGTTCAGCTGAAGCAGGAGAGAAAGAGAAGTGGTTGGAGGGTTGTGACAGCAATTCTTTCTTTATGGAGCACAATTAACATGCTTATGACGACTGGGTAGTGGTGGTGGTGGTGGCCCTTTCCAAATGCCCCCTAGTGTTTTTAAGATCTTGAACTCTGAAGATTCACTGTCTAGGTTCACATCGTGGCCCTGAATCTGGTCACCATGTGACCTCAGACTGGCCACGTCATCTCCCTAATCCTCAGTTTCCACATCTGTAAATTAGGGATGATCTCTGTGGCACAGAGCTGTTGTGAGAATTAAATAATATCTGGCACCTAGGAAATACTCCTGAAACATTAGTTATTTTTCATGGCTAAGAGAAAAGTTCTAACAGGTCATAATGCTTGATTTATTTATTTTTTAAGATTTTATTTATTTATTTGAGAGAGAGAACAAGTGGGTGGAGGAGCAGAGGGAGAGGGAGAAGCAGACTCCCCGCTGAGCAGGGAGCCTGACACAAGGCTCGATCCCAGGACTGACCTGAGCCAAAGGCAAACACTCAACTGACGGAGCCACCCAGGTGCCCTAGAATGCTTGAATTAAAAACACATTAGACCTATAGGTTCTCTGTGTAAATTTGCTGCCTCTCACTGAAACAAACCTTTGAGTACATATATAGTATTATTTCCGTGAAATTTAAATTACTATCTCTCAACCGTCTAACCATTCCAACATTTAGTGGCTTAAAACTGTAGCAATCATTTATGTGTTCATGATTTTGCCATTTGTGCAGGACTGGGTGGAGCAGCTTGTCTCCGCTGCACATGGTGTTCAGCTGGGGCACTGTGACTGGGTTTTGATGATCCATTTCAGGTACCCCATCAAGGACGTTTTATTTTTTTTATTTTTTTATTTTAAATTTTATTGTTATGTTAATCACCATACATTACATCATTAGTTTTTGATGTAGGGTTCCATGATTCATTGTTTGCATATAACACCCAGTGCTCCATGCAGAACATGCCCTCTTTAACACCCATCACCAGGCTAACCCATCCCCCCACCCCCCTCCCCTCTAGAACCCTCAGTTTGTTTCTCAGAGTCCATCGTCTCTCATGGTTCCTCTCCCACTCTGATTTCAACCCCCCTTCATTCTTCCCCTCCTGCTATGGATGATCCATTTCTAAGACAGCTCATTCACATAAGTGGGAAGCTGGTGCTGGTTGTTACCTGTGAGTTTGGTTGCAGCAGACATTCAGTCCTGGCTCAGCTGGACTTCCTTGGATCTTGTTGTCAGCTGGGTTCTCAGGCGTCTTCCATGTGGCCTCAGCATAGAGCTAATTGGGTTTCCCCCTCACTTGGTGGTCTCAGTGTAGGTGGACTGTGTACATGGGGATTAGCTTCCAAGTGTGCAAAACGAGGAAGCTACTAAGCTTTCCTGAGGCCTAGGCCTGATTACCGGCAGAGTATCTTCCACTGTATTTTATTGGTTAAAGTGTGTCAGATTCAAGAAGAGGGGACTGCACAAGGATGTAAAGAGCAGGAGGTATGGATCATTGGGGCCCACTAATGTAACAGACCACCATACCATTCATCTAATATAAACATTTGGCTACCTTTGGTGTATAAGAGAACATTCAGTTATTACTTCCACAGTTATTTACTGAGCGTCTATCCTGGGCCAGGGTGTGTAATAGGCACCAGGAATACCACTTGTACAATTGAACAAAATGTACAAGATCCTTGTCTTGATAGAGCATACATCAGGCAGTTAAACAAGGCAATACATCAGGCATTAACTCGTAATTTGATGGGTGCTCGGAGAATGGTAAGAACCATATACTGCCAGCATCTTAGCAGGGACCTTAACTTATCTGTGGGTTCAGGAAAATTCTGATTTGTGAGGTAAAAATAATACATGCTATAGGAGTTTGATGAAAGGAGAGCAGCAGAGTTAAAGTAGGCAAGGAGGAGTCTGTTTTGTCTGCTATTAAATGATGTGAAACACTTAAAATGGTAAGGCGTAGGGGAGGATGAAAGAACCCAGTGCTGAGCCTGGAAGCAAGCATACATGTGAATGAGTGAGTGGTTCCTTTCTCTAGCAGGAGTGCTGGGTTGTACCACTTTATTGCTCTCTAATGTGGGCCCAGGACATGTGCTTACAAAATAGCAAGCAGAGAGGAGTGTGTTTGATACTCATGAATCTAGGGATTGACCCTTCGACCTGGAGGTTATCAGCAAAATACCCAAGTGATTCCAGAGAGGGAGAGGCAAATGTGCATGGGATGCAAGCTTTCAAAAGCTACCTCTGCTCTCCCCCACCCTTGTGCCAAATTACCAGATTCCTGATGTTCCCTTAGGAAGGGGGGGAGCTATTTCTCCCACCTCCCCTCCAATCACTTTTTCTGATAAATCTGTGTTGTGCCTTCTCCTTTTTTAACAGGAAAATGTTAGGGAACGACTGGTTTAATTCAAGTATGCTAAGAAGCTTCCAGAAAAATATTTCTTAATAAAAATATAATTGTCATTGTTGAATATTACCATTGTCCAATTTCCTATTTCAAATAGGAATTTTTATCAATTAAAATAAAACAGGGGCACATTTAATTAATTTAGGCCTATTCACCTGTGTAAGGAAGCTGGATTAGATCTGTTTAGGTTTAATACTCTGTTTCTGCTTTAGGAATGAAAAACATGTAGTTTGAGTTCTATTTTTCAAATATATTTGTTTCATTTATAGACATTAAAAAAAAAAAGCATATAGGGATGCCTGGGTGGCTCAGTCTGTTAAGTGTCTGCCTAGGGCTTAGGTCATGATCCCAGGGTGCTGGGATCGAGCCCCATGTCCTCAGGCTCTCTGCTCAGAGGGGAGCCTGCTTCTCCCTCTCCCTCTGCCAGCCACTCCCGTGCTTGTGCTCTCTGCCAAGTGAATAGGTGAAATCTTAAAAAAAAAAATACACATCAAAATATGTTAAATACAAAATTCATTAACTGGCAACCACAAATTTGAGTTAAATTAAAATCTCCGTTTACTTCAAGCCTGCACCCCATAGTTAAATTTGGTCGAAGAAAAATATACAATGATGGTGCCTGGTTGTCCTTTAGATTAACAATCCTGAATCTCAAGGGAGATTAATGCTGTCCAGAAATGTTACTTCGCTCACTTCGCTCATCCATGCACTCAGATTTCAGCGAGCATCACTCTCGCCTGGAGGGCTTGTTAAAGTGAGATGCAGGAGTGCACACCTCCAGTTTCTGATTGGGCCTTGAGAATCTGTAATGGCTAACAAGTTCCCACATCATACTGGTGCTGCTGGTCTAGGCAGTGCACGTTGTAAACCATGTCTTAGACCATTCACTCTCTCACTCTATTTCATTATTTCCTCTCTCCATTCTCTTAAACTTCTAACATTTCGTCCTTCAACACTCATGCTCAGCTGATGGCCTTGCTCCTGGATTCACTGAGAAAACTGAAGCCATCAGGAGAGAACTCCACAAACTCTCATCAGCACCAGTAAGCTGTGCCCATCCGGCAGAGCCAAGCACATAATAAGTTTCGAGTTATTTTCTTAGCTAAGTCTTATGAAGTGTCTTTACAAAAAATATAGATTTGAATTTATATAACACATTTATCCTAATAGAATACAGCTGATATCACTTTATATATATTGGTTGCTATGTATTTATCTATTTGAGTTATACTGCAAAAAACAAAATTGAAAAACCACTGGAGTTTATGGCCTTTAAGATCCCTTGCAGCTGAATCATTTTTAGACTTCATGTAATGTGGACTAATGAGATAGGAATTGAAACGAGACAGAATAATCCTCAAAAAGGAAAGGAGGGGTGTCACTTCCATGGAAAAATTAAGTAGAGAAAAACTGCAACAGTTATTTTGTTGGACAAAAGGTCACTGTTGTGATGAAGAACTTATATAGAGAGTTGCTTATAAGTAATCAGTCACCACATTAAAAGATACTGTGTAGGTGAGTGACATCATCTGAATTATGTTTTAAATACAAATGTAGTGATCAGAAGGGGCAGGTGCACCCCAATGTTTATAGCAGCAATGTCCACAATAGCCAAACTATGGAAAGAGCCTAGATGTCCATCAACAGATGAATGGATAAAGAAGATGTGGTATATATACACAATGGAATATTATGCAGCCATCAAAAATTGAAATCTTGCCATTTGCAATGGAACTAGAGGGTATTACACTAAGTGAAATAAGTCAGTCAGAGAAAGACAAGTATCATATGACCTCACTGATATGTGGGATTTGAGAAACAAAGCAGAGGATCATAGGGGAAGGGAGGGGAAAATGAAACAAGCTGAAACCAGAGAGGGAGACAAACCATAAGAGACTTTTAATCTCAGGAAACAAACGGAGGGTTGCTGGAGTGGTGGGGGGTGGGAGGGATGGGGTGGCTGGGTGATAGACACTGGGGAGGGTATGTGCTATGGTGAGTGCTGTGAATTGTGTAAGACTGATTAATCACAGACCTGTATACCTGTTAACAAATAATACATTATATGTTAATAAAAATTTTAAAAAATCACTTGTTGTGGCACCTGGGTGGCTCAGTCAGTTAAGCCTCTGCCCTTGGCTCAGGTCATGATCCCAGGGTCCTGGGATTGAGTCCCGCATCGGGCTCCCTGCTCATCGGGGAGCCTGCTTCTCCCTCTCCCACTCCCCCTGCTTGTGTTCCTGTTGTTACTATCTCTCTCTCTGTCAAATAAATAAATAAAATCTTTAAAAAAATAAAAAAATAAAAAAATAATAAAAAGAAAGGTAGGCATAGGGTACAAGTAACTTCTGAAATATCTGAATGCTGTGTACCATCATAACAAAAGCTATGCTAATGAAAGAAAAGTTCTAATTTACCTTTTATGACAGTGTTTTATATTCAGAATATATGGAAATATATATAAACTTTTCTTATGTTCAAGTGTAAATTCCACAAGGACAGGGGTTGTGTTTCATTTTTCACTGTTTATTTTCCCTGATACCTAATTGGAGCTAAATAAATATTGGTGAGTGAATATATATATATATTTTAAGTTTATATGTAAAGTATTTTGTTTACAATAAACAATTTTGACATTTATTGAACAATAGATACTTTCGGAGGACAATCTTCAATCTCTTCAGCGTGTGTTACTATATTTTCTTCAGAAGGATGTGGGAACTTCAACATACTCCAAATTGATTTGGTCACTGTTAATCCTAGGGGATTCTTTCTAGCTCTAAGAAAGCCCAGGCAAATGTCAGGTTAATTTTTTAATTAGTGGTTTCTCTGTTTACTTATTTCCATGAGGCTAACAGTTTGTCCTGAATTAGAAACATGGTCTACTTTAGATGCAGGTGCATAATTAGCATTATGCTCATGCAGCGCCAGAAAACACCAAGATATTTTTTTTTTTTTGATTCATCAGAAAAGTATGATTAGAGTTTTAGGGCTGAGAGAAGAGGCATACAGTACATTTTTAAACTAAAATAATATATTAAAATTAAATCTTTGCCAGTATTGCTTTTTTCCCTCTGGTAGGATGATTGTGTCTTACATATCCCCTCTGCTCATTTGCTTTCCTTCCTCTCTTGTCTCTTATTAGCCTGTCTCTAGTCTCACACTGTCTAGCTTATCCTTTACCACCAAAGAGATCTTTATAAAACTCAAATTTTATAAAGATTTATTTCCTTGCTTGGAAATATTAAATGATTCCTCATTGCCTTTAACATGAAGTCCAAATTCTTTTTTTTTTTATTTTTTTTTTTTAAAGATTTTATTTATTTATTTGAGAGAGTGAGAGAGAGCATGAGAGGGGAGAGGGTCAGAGGGAGAAGCAGACTCCCCGCTGAGCAGGGAGCCCGATGTGGGACTCGATCCCGGGACTCCAGGATCATGACCTGAGCCGAAGGCAGTCGCTTAACCAACTGAGCCACCCAGGCACCCAAAGTCCAAATTCTTAATAAGGCTTCTAAGATCCTCCAAGATCTGGCTTGTCCCTCCTGAGCAGAGCCCCAGGTCTATGAATGGGCCAGGCAATTTTTGCTTCTCATTTAAATTCCTTTGTTTTGATCCCAAGCCTTCCCCCTCCCTGTCAACCAGGGAGTCTACTTCTCTTTCTAGAATCATCCCAAGAATCTTTAAAAAAAAAAAAAAAAGAATCATCCCAAGAGTCACTCATCCCTCTATGGGAGCCTTTTCTGAGTCTCCCAGGTTGAATCCATCAGTCACTCCTTCTTTGTACCCTGCCTCCACCTTTCTAGGCTTTCATTGCTGCAGCCTACAACAGCTTAATGCACTTCTTTTTTGTGACATCTGTCACATCCTTGAGGGCATGGACTATGTCTTATTCATCTTATCCCCAGGGTCTAGCACAGTGCAAAGTGCAGAGAAGGCACAAGGTACATATTATATGAATCATTAAGTGAATGGTAATGTTTTTCTTGGGGAAAAAAAAAACCCTTTTCTTAAAAAAGATGATTTTATTTATTTATTTGACAGAGAGAGAGAGAGAGAGCGCGCATAAGCAGGGGGAGTGGTAGGCAGAGAGAGAGGGAGAAGCAGACTCTGATGCAGGGCTCCATCCCAGGACCCTGATACCATGACCTGAGCTGAAGGCAGACATTGAACCGACTGAGCCACTCAGGTGCCCCATGGGGAAAAAAAAAAAAAAAAAACCTTTTCAAGAAATAAAAATCTTGGTTACCGGCTGATATTTCTAGCTTGCCTATTTATTATTTATTTATTTCTCGCTTGGCTATTTTATTTCCCAAATTCTCACCACCAACCACCAACCAGGTTCCTTTAAGTGTGGTTAGCTGGTAGTATTTCTAGTGCATGTTCTGATGAGGGGGGAAGAAAAGAGAAAAAGCAGAAACAAATGGCTATTACCAAAAGGGCAAAGGCATTATTCTCTGAAGGATTATTATCTCCTATGACAACCACTCTCTCCCTAGCAACAATCATTTATCATGTGCTTCCGTATCCAGAGATTCAGCTTTGCCTTTCTCACCCAGGAATAAACACCCAGGAAAAAGAGATTAGCCCAAACTTCCTTTTCTTCTTCTAACTGCTCCCGATATGAAGCCAATAGGCTTCCCCTTTTCCAAAAGCACTTTCCAATAAGGCATCTGCTTCCCCCAAAGTCTGGCACTCCCACACTTGGCCCTACCGAGAGAGCTTCCTTTTCCTTCCATGGTCACCTTGACTGCCCTGTCCATGCTGTCCCTTGGAGCTGGAACTGGGAGGTGTGGGTGACAGAGCAGCTAAGCCGTCCCCCAGCACAGCCAGTGTTGAAGTGTGGGGGTTCATAGAGTTGTCTAGGGCAAGCATTCATAGTCGGATTTTGTTCTGGATATAATTTTATAATTCTAAATTTGTTCTCTATTCCATTTAGATTTATCATTCTTCCCATAAAATGGCCGGTTTGTAAATCTTTGTAATTGGCATTGGACTCAAAACACTTCATAAAGCATTTTCCTTCCTAATTGGCATAAATAGTTAGGATATACCAATGTTTCAGGTACTAGATGCCAAATACATGGCCCCTTTACTTGAATAGTTTACTGTTTAGAACAGAGAATAAGCACTTAAATAAAAGTGTGATAAATACCACACAAACTTGAGGAAGTTCTTCATAGAGGAGATGAAATCCACTTGGTGTTAGCACTGTGTAGTCACTAAGCTTTTCACTGAAGAGAGTGTGTGGGTAGGTGGGGTGTGGAGGTGGATGAACAGAGATCCTAGATAAGGCTGGTTCAGGTAGGTTGGGGCCAGAATGTTAAGGGCCTTGTTTGTCTTGATAAGGAAGAATTTGGGCATTATCCTTTGAACAATGGTTACCCATAATAGATTTGCAAGTAGAGGAGTAACATGATCAGATATATTTTCATTCTTAGAACAAAGTAAAAGTAATATTGAAAAAAAAACTTCCCCAGAGTCAAATGTCAGATGATCCAAAATTCAATAACAACAATCCATAACACATTTTGGGGATTTCAGCCCTCATTCCACATCTCATTTTGAGATCTGTGGGGGCTACCATATCAGGTAAAAGCTCAAATATTGGGGCGCCTGGGTGGCTCAGTTGTTAAGCGCCTGCCTTCGGCTCAGGTCATAATCCCAGGGTCCTGGAATCTAGCCCTGCATCTGGCTCCCTACTCAGTGGGGAACCTACTTCTCCCTCCCTCTCCCTCTCCTCCTGCTTGTGCTCTCTCTGTCCCTCTCTGTCTGTCTCTCTCAGATGAATAAATAAAATCTTAAAAAAAAAAAAGAAAAATATATTAAAGGGAAATGAAAGTCTTTCATAGTTCTTTTCTCTAAAGATAACTTCCTCAGTATATAGTCTTCCAGCTTTTTCATATGTCTGTTGCTTAAACCAACACTTGTAGATGTATATTTTATATTTTTCATTGAACATTTTGGATAAAATAGTATAAATAGATTTATTGAATAGTTACAGAGTATTACATTTAATGGATAATTCTACTCTTTGAGACATTTCCATCGTTTGCAGTTTTTCATGTTATCTATAATATCTTCTTAGGATGAGATCCTAAATGAGGAATATTGGGGTCAGACTATGTGTATCTTAAATTTTAGTATATATTGTCAATTGTCCTCTGTAGTTATGACACAAATTTACATTTCTACCTAAAGAATATCAGAGTGCCTGTTTCAGCAAATGCTTGCCGATATTAAATATTTTCATTTATTTTTTATCCATGCCAGTCTGATAGCCAAAATAAATATCATTGGATTAATATGTATTTCTTCATTTGTTATCAGGTTAAATATATTTTTGTAAATCTATTAGCCATTTTTATTTCCTTATTTGTGAATATCTGTGCACAACGTACACAGTCTTTGTCATTTTCTATTGGTGCTTTGGTCTCTTTCTAGGTGACTTGTGAGGCCTTTTCATATAAGTGTCATATATGATCAAATAGTTCTTTCTCAGTTGGATTGGAATCCTTGGATTCCATTTATTATGTCTTTTCTTCATTATATTCATAAGTAGGTAATCAAATGCATCAGTCCTTTTCTTCCTTTACTATTTACTTCTTCCTTAACTAATTCTTAGAAATTAGTAACATGGGGGCGCCTGGGTGGCTCCATTGTTAAGCGTCTGCCTTTGGCTCAGGCGTGATCCCAGGGTCCTGGGATGGAGCCCCGCATCAGGCTCCCTACTCAAGGGAGAGCCTGCTTCTCCCTCTCCCAGTCCCCCTGCTTGTGTTCCCTCTCTCACTGTGTCTCTCTCTGTCAAATAAATAAGTAAAATCTTCAAAAAAAAAAATCAGTACCATGTATTCACCAATCACATGGGTCATAACACATATGCATCAACTGTAAATCCACACATAAAAACTGTTAATAAACTTTCTTTTTTTTTTTTTTGGAATATAGTATTAATCTTGTCCTCTTACCCACCCCTTCTCACTTCAGCGCATTAAGGTAATCTACTGAATTTTCAATTATACAGTGGCCTAGATATTTTGGGAGCTCTTAGATGAGATCACACATATTTGGGATGACAATTGAGTTAGCATGTATAACCAGCTTTTGTTGATCATCATTTACAAGAATTAAGAACATTGAAAAATTGTATTAATCTTAGATTAGTTTTCCAAATATATCTAAAGAGCACATTGGGTTTAACTTCAGTTAAAACTGCTTTTCTAGCTCTCACGTATGATGTAAATAAAGGAGAGTCTAAATAAAATGTTATTTGATTTGTGGAGTAGCAGAGTTAACTTGGAAACCAGAAAATGCCTTTGAGCTACCTCTCCTGACATGCATAATTTTCTGGATGAAGAAAGGCATCATTATTTCTCTTATATTGGGAAGATACAGATGATGTGTTCCTTAGATTATGTACATGTTTTACTGTTAAGTAATATTAGTATCACATGAAAATTTGTAAAGTAGGGTAAAATAATTGACACATATTAATCTAAAGGAATTTATTCATTTTTATAATTTAAAATAGGTTTAAATAATGTAAATTAAATTATGTAAATAGCTTGGTGGAAGGTTATTAAAGTTATTCCTATTATTTAATGACAAAAGACATGATACTATTTTTCTGCAAATACTTCAAATATATTGAAATATCCAATTTTAAGCAGTAACTAGGTTTATAACCGTATTCACATTTTTATAAAATCTCTAAAAAGCATTTCAACATGTGTTACATTATTTCGGGAATTGAGTACAATTAATAGTATCAGTACATTCCCCCCAAAAAGAAGACAGGAACAGTGACCAGATCTTTTAAAGTTAAGGAATTCCTAAGAACGTAAGTTATAATAAAGGGTATCAACATCCTGAGGTGATACATTCTTCACCCAAACTGTGGGGATTTTCAAAGTGAGAAATTCTTTGTCTCTTTCAAAACAGGAAAATCAAAGGAATTTCTTTTAATCTGGCTTACATCCAGGTCAGTGAGTGGCACTAATAAGGAACAAACACATTAGCACCAAAAGGACATGATAATTAGAAACGAAGTCTTAATCCGTAGACCACAGGCTGGGATCTCTAAAGCCTTGCCACCCGGCTTTAAATGTAAAAATCACATTCAAATGTGCAAAATGGTAATACACGGGAATATTTGCATGTGAAAATGAGTGGCTTATGCGCAAATTGATTAGGTGAATACCTTTTGTTAGGGAGATGGAAGATGGTTGTTTTCTTCCAGGAACTGTTGAGGTGAGGAAAGGAGCCTTGTTTTACATGAAAACACTGAATTTAGGAGTAGATTTATTTTTCAAGTTAGAAACCAAATATCAAGTGCTGCTGGTTAAGCAACGTGATTTTGCTCTGACGTGATACACTTTACCGTGGCCCTCTCATTTTGGTTCTACTTACGGGAATCCAACTGCCCTCTTAATACTGAGAATGAAAAGAAGGTGGGAAAAGTATGAGGAGTGATAGGACCGAGTAACAACAGACGTCAAATAATAGACTTTAACCCTCCAGTATTTTAGGATTGGAAAAGAGAAATATTAATTGTGAGTTAAAAATAGAAGTTGCTAATGATTTTAAATACTAATAACTGCTTATGTTACCCGTCTAACCCTAGCTCAGTTGGTTAACTTCTGTTAGAGTGTTCCTAATGATGTTATCATCTGTGTATTTGTGAATTTTTTTCAGTGATGGAAAGATTTGGCTATTATCCTAGAATATACATTCTCTGTTATCTATTGAGAGGTAGTAAAAGCTGTTTTCACACATACATTTTTTGGAAGGCATACTCCAAGTGTTTTCAATATCTTCAGTGTATCAGGAAAATGTGTGATTAATATTGTATGATGTATGACACTAAAAGCTCTTCTGGAAGACTGTCTTGTTCTTGAATTTCCATACCACTCAATAAGGCATCCCCCAAGCAAAAAAGTTTTTAATCTGGAGTTGATTACTATCAGATTTGCCTCTTTACACAAACATGTTTACCATGTAATAGTTGTAAGATGGCAAATTAAAATGGTCTTTGTAGGTTTTATAGAGTAAATGTGGGGGCACATGTCAGAAATAAGATTCCATGTCCGCAAGTGGTGGTAGATCTAATTCAGACTTGCTAGGCCTGAGCCTGGTGTGGAAATGTAGAGAACACCTTCATAAACAACCTAAAGCAATGTATTTCTTCTAGGAATGTGTGTGACCAAGGTGTCCTTAATCCCAGGAGAGGGTCAGTTCATAGTGATAAATTCTTCCTTCCTTAAATCTGCTTTTTTTCTTGTTTGCTTCATCTTTAAACTATAAGCTTATGTTAATTGCATGCACAGAAAGCAACTTCCTGTTTGACCTTCCTGTTTTTCCTCTGATTCCTGCTGCCTTTAGGCCTGAAGTTTCTCACAACATGATTTTGTCCTTGATATTTTCTGAAAGTGGATGAATGCAAGATACCCATATGTGAACATGCTTTATAGTCCCCTAAAGCAAGGCAATTGAAAACCACTTCGTTGGACAACATCTTGAAACATACCTTGGAATTATTGGAAACAAGAATTATACACAATCAATTTAGTAAATAGCAGTTGAAAGTAGATTAGGTTCTCAGAAATAAAGGTATAGGGCTGACTCGTGATTCTCGATCACCTTGAATTGATTCTTTATGACCGCTTGCACATTTCAGTAGTTATCACCAAATATAATGTCTCCACTGATGTTATTGGTAACATATATGTGAGGATTTTAAGTTTCTGTTGGGAAAATGCCTTGGGTGACTGTGCTTAGGTATAAAAATAGATCCATAGATACTAATGGCAAGCACTTGTTTATGGATCAAAATAAACTTTGTAATTTGGGAGAAAATGTTACACTCAGAAAATGTATTCAAAAGCATGGGCTGTTTACTCTAAAATTTCCCAAAGTCAGCTGTCCCCAACCCTGCAGAGTCTGCGAGCTAGATTGTCTGAATAGAATCACCAGATTGAAAACAATCACAGTAGTATTTTCTAGGATTGCCCTGGAATTTCTAGGATTGTTCCTGGATGGTGCTGGATAATAGGAAGCACATTTTTGTATTGACATTTATCATAGAATATAAAAGGTGTTCATTTCAGGATTATTCACCTCTAGGCACCTTCCAACACATTATTTTCCTACTTCCACAATTTTTTACTTTGTATCTCAAGAAAGATGCCCCATGCCCAACTTTTTTGATTACCCTAGTGATCATGAATGAGAAAAATCCAAACAGACCTGTTTGTTTCCATGCAGTAGAGCATAGATATTATTAGGCTTTATTTTATCTCTAAGAACATTTTCTTTCTGTTAAAGGAAGCAGATATTGAAGGAGTAAATCTCAGATTAACTGAAGAGAAATTAATAGGGGGAGTCACTGGTTATAGAAAGCCCCTAGGACCCCCTGCTCCACTCTGCACATTAAAGAAAGACAGAGAAATGGAAGCCCTTCAGAAGCTCACTAAATGGGAAATGTCTACTTGTTTTTTTAGAAAAATCACCCTTCAAAGATTTATGTATTTATTTACATCTGGATGAGTTACAGGTGCAGACAAGAATCTCAGCACACTTCCTTTTAACTAGATTTATTGTTTACTATCATATTTCTACACACATGCCACATATTGTATATATTGTGTATATATGTGGATTTGGAGATTTCTCCAAAGCTCTCTCTACCACCTGACTGCACGGTTTTTAAAATTTCAGCAGATGAAGCAAGACTGGCATTCTGAGCCCAGGAGAAGCATCTGATGAGTCAATGAGGAGCCCTAAGAAGGAAAGGCTCCTAGGGCTAGAAAAAAAGAAATGGTATGTGTGGGGGTGCCCGGGGGGCTCAGTCAGTTGAGCCTGGACTCTTGATTTAGGCTCAGGTCATGATTTCAGGGCTGTTGGCTCTGCACTTAGCAGAGCCTGCTTCTCTCCCTCTCCCTCTATCCCTCCCTGCGTGCTCTCTCTCTCAAATGGATAAGTAAATTAAAAAAAAAAAAAAAAAAAGAATGGGGAAGAGAGGCCTGTGGAAATTGAGGGACCAGGCTAGTTGAAGGGTTACTGAGAACAGCCCTGGTATGAAATAATAAAGGCTGTGGGTGGTGAGAAAGATAATCCCAGCCTGGGGAGTGTTTCTTAGGAGAGAAAGGCTATGTGTATCCTCCCAGACCAGATTGAGAATGAAGCAAGAAGCGCCTATTTCCCCAATTTTATTTTTTTTATTTTTACTTACTTATTTTTTTAAAGATTTTATTTATGTATTTGACACAGAGAGAGACAGCCAGAGAGGGAACACAAGCAGGGGGAGTGGGAGAGGGAGAAGCAGGCTTCCCGCTGAGCAGGGAGCCCGATGCGGGGCTTGATCCCATGACCCTGGGATCATGACCTGAGCCGGAGGCAGATGCTTAATGACTGAGCCACCCAGGCTCCCCTGTGTTTTTTTTTTAAGATTTTATTTATTTATTTGACACAGAGAGAGACAGCGAGAGAGGGAACACAAGCAGGGGGAGGCCCCAATTTTAATGACCCAGAGAAAAAGTGCCTCTCTTGCTTCCTCCTTGTCCCAACTGTGTCCCAGGTGTAAGTGTAGTGCTCATCATGGGCAGCCTATGAGTGTCTCTCAGGGAAGGTTGGTGGGGTTGAAACAGATGGTAAAGAGCAGAGAGTAATATTAATTTAATGAGGACCAGAAACACACAGGGAGGGGTGCTTGGGTGGCTCAGCTGGTTAAGAAACTGCCTTCAGCTTGGGTCATGGTCCCTGGGTCCTGGGATGGAGTCCCGTGTTGGGCTTCTTGCTCAGCGGGAAGTCTGCTTCTCTCTCTGTCCCTCCCCCCTCTCATGTGCTCTCTCTCTCTCAAATAAATAAATAAAATCTTAAAAAAAAAAAAAGAAAAAAGAAGAAACAGAGTGACTTTCCTAACAAAGTGCTCGGTATAGAATTCAGTAGAGGACTGATGAATGAATAAAGAGTTGATTTTCTCTTCCCTTTAATTTCTGTATCCTCAAAAAAAGGTAGTTCCTAGGAGTCGGCATAAAGTTGTGGCACTTAGAAGAAGTCTTGGCTTCAATGGTCATTTACCCTCAGGTAGTAAATCCTAGAAATTGTGGCAAAAACATGAGAGCACACCCCAAACTATATTCCCCCTATTCTTTTGTACTGAGAGTAAACAAAAATTTGTACTGAGAGTAACAAAAATTTCACAGCCTTCCTTAGGCAGGCTTCCCATCTCTGGTGCAACATCCCTTCTTGAAACTTCAGCACATACCCCAGAAGAAAAGATCCCCAAATTTGCCCCACTTCTTAAGTCCTTAACAATTCTCTTGGGATTCTTTATGCAAATGGACCTCACTTCCTACTTTAGAGATAAAATCTCTGCCATTTGCTCTAAAGTCCCTCCACACCTTAGCATATCTCTGGGTGCATTCCTGTCCCTACATTTTTGCTAAAGCTGTTTCCTTTAGCTTCCCCCTCCCCTACTTCTAATTCCATCCCTCCCCCATTGCTACTTAATCCTTCTCATCCTTTAGAACCTAATCTAATCCATGGCTTCTCTGCAAAGTTTTCCTTGACATTTCCTGCCCACAATGATATCTTTCTTCTTTGAACTTCAATGAAGTCTGTCATAAAAAGTCTTAGAGTCACCAAACTGGCAACTCTTTAAGTCGCCTTCCAGTCTAACATCATTAGTTTACTTATTTGCCTAGTCTTTTAGCTAGTTAATGGCTGAGCCAGGACTACCCTTCTGTTTTCTGATTCCAGCACTGTGTTAGCTGAGTCACCATATTTTTGTAAAATTAAAGGTCAAGTGTTTCTTCCCTTTCACGGGTTGCCTGATACTGGTATATGGCATTCTAAATGCTGGCAGCTTTCCTCCATATTTGCAAGCATTGTCACGTTTTATACTGCTCCATTTCCTTGGTGGGAACGGTTGGAGTTGTTTTGGGGAACCAGGAGGCAGTATGCTAGAGCAGGAAGAGCTTGAGGTTGGAGAAGAGACTTGGGTTGAGATGACAGGCATTAACTGGCCATCAGAGACATGATACGTCTTTTTTGTTCTATTTCTGTACATTGAAGAATCCTTTATTATTGAATGGACATTGGTGAAACTGCTTTCCAAGTACTCCCTTGAGGGCATCCATGTCCTCTGCCTGGTGTAGTAATTTATCCCCAGTTAACATTGGTTCCCCTGCACTGAAGCCACAGCCCCTCTCTGGGCCTGTTTCTTTTTGTCATAAAACAGTGTGTTTGCTCCTGATGAGTTCTAAAATCCTTTCCAGTTCTCAATTGCTATGGCCAATCTGAGGCTTCTTATAAATTGAAAGCAGAAGTCAACTTATGGGCCTGCCTAGGTCCTTGTCATATATTTGTTGTTTGCGTGTGTGTTTGTGCACACGTGCGTGTGTGCCCGTGTGCGTGTGTTCGGCTGCATTATGCATTTATATTACAAACTTTTGATTAGTTTCCAATGATTAAAAGACTTCATATTGATGTGTGGATTTCTACCTTCTCTCAAAAAAACATGGTACACTGAATTTGCTTTCCTTCAGGCGGCCAATGGCTGGAATCACTGTCTCGTGGCTGCCACCCGCAGAATCCATGAAGTTCACCAGTTCCCAGGTCTCTCACCCTGTGTCGGCCTTTCATGTGATTTCCTAGTCACTCTGTGTACTGTGTCTGTAGACTCTGCCCTATAGCTGCCCAAGAAGACTTGCTAGAAAGGAAAGTGGTAGAAGAGAGAGTGAAGGGTCATGTAAAGAAAAACCCAGAGTAGAGATTTAGGGGGATGAAATACTGAATTGAATGATGAATTCTTTTTTTTTTTAAGATTTTATTTATTTATTTATTTGAGAGAGAGATAGAACGAGAGTGAGAGAGAGAGCAGGAGTGGTGGGGAGGGGCAGAGGAAGAGGGAGAAGCAGACTCTGCTGAGCAAGGAGCTGGATGCAGCTGCATTCCAGGACCCCAGGATCATGACCCGAGCCAAGGGCAGATGCTTAACTGACTGAGCCATCCAGACATCCCAAATGACAAATTTCTTTTTTTTTTTTTAAGATATTATTTATTTACTTGAGAGAGAGAGAGCATGAGAGAGGGGAAGGGCAGAGGGAGAAACAGACTCTCCGCTGAGCAGGGAGCCCAACTCGGGGCTAGATCCCAGGACCCAGAGGTCATGAGCTGAATCAAAGGCAGATGCCCAACCAATTGAGCCACCCAGGTGCCCCCCAAATGACAAATTCTAATATGATGACAGTGGTTACCCTATGAATAGAGGCCGAAGATGAGAAAGGAAAAGGAAATCTTTTTTTTTTTTTTTTTAAGATTTTATTTATTTGACAGAGAGAGACACAGTGAGAGAGGGAACACAAGCAGGGGGAGTGGGAGAGGGAGAAGCAGGCTCCCTGCTGAGCAGGGAGCCCCATGTGGGGCTCGATCCCAGGACCCCGGGATCATGACCTGAGCCGAAGGCAGACGCTTAACGACTGAGCCACCCAGGCGCCCCAAAAAGGAAATCTTTTACTTCTTACCTTAAACTCTTGTGTCCTGACAGTCCACAAGTGGGAATAAATCCAAGATGAAAACTTCAAAGCACATCAACAACTTAGAAGTAGCTAATATTTACTTTGTGAAGATTTTAAGTCTCATGGTTGACCAAGGTATATGCCTTGTGGCAGGAACAACTCTTCTTCATTCTTTTCATTACCCTATAAGCCTGCAGAATACAATTGTCGTGTAATAAATGTTTATTGAATTGAAATAAGAGAAATATTTATCTTAAGGTTATTGTTTTATATAATTGAAACATGCATATATTTCAGAATTTCTCAAAGTTGATTCCTAGAATCCTTTGGTCTAGTCTTTGCCTGAGGTTTATGGATGTGATTTGAATCTGTTCGGATGATGGTTCCAGTATATCTGACCATGCATTTGCTAGCATCTAGTCCCACCATGCACTGGAGGATGTTCACTCAAATGGTCCCAGGGCAGGTCATTGGGTTCTGGGTCATTAGCATGTCATATGACTTTGTTACTGACCTTTAAACTGTGAACCTGGTTTCTACAGTTTAAAAAAGAGACTAGACTTTCTAAGGTCAGGTGTTAAGTTCTTCATAAATATTTGTTGAATAGATGACTGTAGTCCTTCCAATATTATCTTATCAACATTTTTATTCAGGGCTTTTCTGCTACTGAGAACAGTGGAGGAAATCAGAGTCTTGACTCTGTTTTAAGAAGTCTAAGTAATCTAAATATGCAAGCTCTGTTCAGGTCTATCTATACTCCCTAACACCTTCTAAATGCCAGCAGATTCAAATGTACCATTTAAAATGATTCTTTCAGGAAAGTCATCTAGTTTATTCTTTAGATCTGCCTTTTCTAATTTTTTTAAAGATATCCAAATTTACTCAATTGAGTATTTGTTCTTTAACAAAACTAAGAATGTGTTTAAACATTTTTAAATGGTTGAAAAAAATCAAAAGAATCATAATATTTTGTGACACATGTGAATTCAATGAAATTCACATTTCATTGTCCATATATAAAGATTTTTGGCATCACAGACATTCTCATTCATTTATGTACTGTCCACGGTCACTTTTGTGGTACATTGTGACGGGTGAGTAATTCAGATGGCATCGTTCAGACAGACGATATGGCTTGCAAAACCTCAAATATTTCCTATTCTATCCTTAACGTCTGCTGACCCCTGCTCAGTGCCATTCCTTTTCTAATCGCCAAAGTTAATGGTTCCAATATTCTATGATTCTGGGATTCTGGGTCTCTAGGATTCTATGAAATAGCATTCAACTTCCCATTCAGACCTGAATGTCAAATACAGACCAATGGGGGCATCTGGCTGGCTCAGTCTGTGGAGCGTGCGACTCTTGATCTCAGGGATTGTGAGTTCCAGCTGCACGTTGGGTGTAGAGATTACTTAAAAATAAAAATAAAATCTTAAATAAAATAAAATCTTAAAAAAAAAAAGTTTGAATTCATCCAGGGAAATCCACTGGGATTATTCCTCTTTCTTCATATTTGCAGTCCCTCAGCTTCACCCCTAGTTCAGCATGTCTTGGTAGGATGTGGGGGGCAACTGAACATCATTTTTAGGCAATTGTGTTTAGGAACCAGACAATCTGGGTTCAAGTTTTAGAATAAATATCTATTTTAACTGTGAGCTAAGGTCTACTGTTGCCCTTGTAGTAAATTTTGTTGGAAAAATACCAAGACAATACTAGCTTTTATTATACAATCAGACTCTTGAGGGTAAGAAAATAAACTTGCCCACAGTTTATAGAAAACAAACTGAGACTCCAGAAGGCTCTCTATGGTCTATCTTTATCAGCGTCTTTATTCTATAGTTCAGTTAATGACATTAAGTTCTTCCTGTGTGGGAGAAGGTATAAAATATGTAAGAACCCTTCCAACCCTTAACTGCTGACAGATTGGGAAGGAGGAAGGGAAAGATGCAAAGAGTGGCAGGGGGACCGGGTAGCCATATTAAAGCAACAAAATTAAGATGTTGCAATTCGAGGGCGCCTGGGTGGCTCAGTTGGTTGAGCGACTGCCTTCTGCTCAGGTCATGATCCTGGAGTCCCGGGATCGAGTCCCGCATCTGGCTCCCTGCTCGGCAGGGAGTCTGCTTCTCCCTCTGACCCTCCTCCCTCTCATGCTGTCTCTCATTCTCGCTCTCAAATAAATAAAATCTTTAAAAAAAAAAAAAGATGTTGCAATTCGAAATGCCTGGGAGCACAACAGGTAAAATGAAAATTACTCAGAGGGAGTTAATTAGCATTCTTTTATCCCCCCTTATTTGATTTACAATTTTATCTAACTTTATCAATCCTCTTATGCAGATGAACTGTTCTATTATTATTTTCCAGCCATTATGTTTGTAAATATTCTACATTATCTCTCTATGTAACATCATCTTTTTTACTAGGAATGATTGTTAAAATGAGTCACTATGTCTCCGGATAGTTTTAAACAAAGAAAAGAAAATGTCATCTACTCCTTAATGACTTTGAGTGGAAAATATATTCAGGATAGAAAGACCCCTCAGTGCTTCTAACAAAGGGCTTTCCTTGCTGGGCCCTCAAACAACCCTTGAATGAATGAGTCAGGAATGCAGGATTGGCTTCTGGCTACCGAGCCTTCCCCAAACTAGAAAGGGATGGAGTGACAGGCCAGTGCAAAAGGGGCCGAGGAGAGAAAGCAAGTGTAGGTGGTTTTATTTATTTATTTTCTTTAAAACACTCCTTCTCCGTATTACAAAAACAATGTCCAAGTAATTTCTTTAAACAGAGTGACCATTTCTTGTCAGATTCTGGAGAAACTGATATTATTTGTTGCCTCTGGGAAGAGGAGCTGATGTTGGGGGCGGGGTAGGATACTTTTGTATATTTTGTCTCTTAAAACATTTGAATGTAGTCATTAAGATAAGTGATATCTTGTAATGATAGAAAAATAAAAATTAAAAAAACAAGCAAAAAGAAGAAAATAAAACATACCCTGATTTTATAACCCCTAAATGATCATTGCTAACATTTTCTGGTTTTGTTTTTGTTTTTAAAGGAGATAGAAGTATATTGAATAGGGGCGCCTGGGTGGCTCAGTCGTTAAGGGTCTGCCTTCAGCGCAGGTCATGATTCCAGGGTCCTGGGATTGGAGCCCCGCATCGGGCTCCCTGCTCACTGGGAAGCCTGCTTCTCCCTCTCCAACTCCCCCTGCTTGTGTGCTCTCTCTCGCTGTCTCTCTCTCTGTCAAATAAATAAATAAAATCTTAAAAAAAAAAAAGTATATTGAATACACTGCAAGTGGGCAGTGGGCAGGACAGCGAGGGAGAGACTGTCTGCCTCATTGCTAACATTTTGATGCATACTTTTCCACCCCCCCACCATACATCTGAATTTTAAAAAGAAAAACAGGTCATATATGTGTCGAATTTTATTTTATTTATTTATTTATTTTTAAGATTTTTATTTATTTGAGAGCCAGAGAGAGAGCAGGAGCGGGGCGGGGGTGGCGGGGAGGAGCAGACAGAGAGGGAGAAGCTGACTCCCCACTGAGCAGGGAGCTGGATGCAGCTCCCTTCCAGGACCCTGAGATCCTGACCTGAGCCGAAGGCAGATCCTCTACCAACTGAGCAAGCCAGGTCCCCCTGTGTTGATTTTTACTTACAGTAAATGCTTGAGTAAAATCAACACATTTCCAACTCATTCTCTAGGAAGATGGGCTATTTCTTATTGACAAATCTAGACCCCCCCCCCTTTTTCTTATCTTTTTAGGGTAAAGTTACTGGAAGTTAAGTTCTTCAATCTATCAGGTGCAGGTGACAAGTAGTGGTATCAGCAGTTGAGGAAACCACTCTCCTTTTGATTAGAAGTCAGAATATTTTAGATCTGGCACACCTGGGTGGCTGAATCCGTTAAGCGTCTGGCTTCAGCTCAAGTCATGATCTCAGGGTCCTGGCATTGAGCCTCAGGTGGGGCTCCCTGCTCAGCCGGAGCCTGCTCTCCCATTGCCTCTGCCCCTCCCAACCTCCCCACCCTGCTTGTGCTCTCTCAAATAAATAAGTAAAATCTTTTTTTTTTTTTTTAAAGAATATTTCAGGTCTGGAAGTAATCTTAAAGGTGGAATTCAAATCCCTCATTTTATTTATTCATCTATTTATTTTAAAGATTATATTTATTTATTTGAGAGACAGAGCATGGGACGGAGTTGGGGAGCAGCAGAAGTGAGTAAATTGTCTTGTGAAAGGTAAGGCTACCAACTGGTGGATGAGAGAAGTGGTCTGGATCTTAGGTGAGGGATCCCACATTGTGTCACCATCTCGTTCTTCTGAAAAAACCTAAATTTCAATTGTGGACAGACCCCAAACAAGAGGAAAGCATAAAAGTGACTTGACTTCCCTTGACATGGAAGAAGTTCAGTTTTGTTTTATGTAGGAACTTGATTTAAAGCAAAGGCCAAGATTATTAAGGGCAGTAGAAATGAAGAACAAACCAGCAAAAATAAAACTCCTTTGTTGAGTTGATTAAAACTTCTTAAGCTAGCAAGAGACTCCATAATTAGTAATAGTAATTACATTGTTATTTTAAGAGCTGTGTACTTCTTATTTCTTTTCTTTTTTTTAGATTTTATTTATTTATTTGACACAGAGAGATAGTGAGAGAGAGGGCATAAGCAGCGGGAGCAGCACGCAGAGGGAGAGGGAGAAGCAGGCTGAGCCTGGAGCCCAACACAGGGTGCAATCCCAGGACCCTGGGATCATGACCAGAGCCCAAGGCAGACACCCAACCGACTGAGCCACCCAGGTGCCCCTCTTATTGCTTTTCTAACTTTTAAAATTTCTTTTCTTACTGTGAAACTTTTAAAGCCTTTACAGAAGTAGATAATAATTTAATAATCCTTTCTATAGCCATCACTCTGATTCAACAGTAATCAACATTTGACACTTGCTTCGTCCATCCCTATTTTTATCTTTCCTCCCATTCTTTATTTTTGTTGCTGTAGTATTTTATTTTATCTTATTTTATTTTATTTTATCTATGTTTGTTCCTGTAGTATTTTAAAGCCAGTCCCTGACTTCTCGTCATTTCCCCTTTTTCAATTTGTGATTACGTCCTTCTGTACTTCCCATGTTACAGTTTCATTGCTAACAGCTGAGGTCAGCCCTTTACTGAGATCTCTTATGTCAGCAGTGACATCTTATCAGTAACTGTCTAACAGGGTGGGTGAGAGTCTGCGTGGATGGAGTACCATGTGCCAGCACAGGCCCGGGCATTTTACAGGTATTAATTTTTTTGATCAGTCTTGTGAGGTGTGAGCTACTATCATCTCTGGTTTTATAGATGAGGAATTGGAGGTACCCAGAGTTTGTGGTAGATGACTTATGGGCAGTTAATCACTTATTTAATCAGTAATCCACAGTTCGCAGATATGAATTCTTAGAAATTGAAGTCTAGAGCTTCTCATCATGAATATTTTATACTTTTCTACATTTGGTCCCCTAGATTTTAGGCTGAATCTTATTTCTGTGTCTGTGGCCACCCTGTCCTACCACAGGAGTAAAGTCTGTGGATGGAGAAGGGGTATATGTGAAGAAAAAAGAAATGTAAAAGGTTTCTTAATTTTAGGTTGTTAATTGTAGGAGAGGAAGTTTTCCTTGATCTTCTTAGGTTTCCTGGCTGCGTCTGAAACGTAGACTGAGAAAGCACACACATTTATTTAATTTAAGTTTTATATAACATGAGAGCACTTAAAGAAAAGATCTGGGGCGCCTGGGTGGCTCAGTCGTTAAGCGTCTGCCTCGGCTCAGGTCATGATCCCAGGGTCCTGGGATAGAGTCCCACATCGGGCTCCCTGCTCGGCGGGAAGCCTGCTTCTCCCTCTCCCACTCCCCTTGCTTGTGTTCCTGCTCTCGCTATGTCTCTCTCTGTCAAATAAATAAATAAAATCTTAAAAAAAAAAAAGATCTGAATAAGTGGTTAAACAACGTAGACTGAGAAAGCACACAAATTTATTTAATCTAAGTTTTATATAACATGAGAGCACTTATAAGAAAAGATCTGAACAAGTGGTTAAACCTGAGTTTTTGTTTTTGTTTTTGTTTTTTTTTTAAAAGATTTTATTTACTTATTTGACAGAGAGAGACACAGTGAGAGAGGGAACATAAGGAGGGGGAGTGGGAAAGGGAGAAGCAGGCCTCCCGCTGAGCAGGGAGCCCAATGTGGGGCTCGATCCCAGGGCCCTGGGATCATGACCTGAGCCAAAGGCAGACGCTTAACCGACTGAGCCACCCAGGAGCCCCAAACCTGAGTGTTTTTATGCTAGGTTTGATGAAGAGTGAAGTTGTGGAAAGGTATAATAGGACAAAGTGTATCAATTAGTTTAGGAAACTGGGGAAATTTAGCAAGTCCTCTTCATTCAGATTTCTTTTGTGTCTGTTTCTCTTTAGAGATAGGGATGTTTCTTTCCATAGGGAGGGCATCTCTCATATGAGGGACTTAGGACTTGCTTCAGGGAAGGTTAGAAAGTTCTTCCTACACCTGCTGTTTTTCAAATTCCTTCAGTTTAAAGTGTGCAAAATGCAAAGGTGCCATATTTTGGGGTAGCGTGTCCTATTATGAACCCTGTATAATCCTTTTAAAGATGTATAGTTGGGGCACCTGGCTGGCTCAGTTGGTAGGGCATGAAACCCTTGATCTCGGGGTTGTAAGTTCTGACCCCATATTGGGTGTAGAAATTACCAAAAAAAAAAAAAAAAAAAATGCATTGTTTTAGGTTGATTCTGAGTTACATACAAGTTTTACTAGTAAGTTGGAAAAAAAGGTTTTTTTTTTTTCTATTTATAGTCTATCTGGAATTTGAAATACAAGCCTAAATATATTCTATTCTCTGATCAATTTTAAATGTTATTTCTTCCTAATTAGTTTTTCTATTTATAAGTTTTAGAAAACAATGCCATAGATCAGATCTAGTGTCAGAACAGTCTTTACAAGATATATCACAAATCTTTCTAATTACTAAGTTTGAATAGCTATTTTCTTTACCTTTCTAGGAATTGTTATCAGACAATAAGAATAAAGGTGGGAGTTGCATAAAAATAAGAGGATTCCCGGGCGCCTGGGTGGCTCAGTTGGTTGGGCGACTGCCTTCGGCTCGGGTCATGATCCTGGAGTCCCGGGATCGAGTCCCGCGTCGGGCTCCCTGCTCGGCGGGGAGTCTGCTTCTCCCTCTGACCTTCCTCCTTCTCATGCTCTCTGTCTCTCATTCTCTCTCTCTCAAATAAATAAATAAAATCTTTAAAAAAAAAAAAAAAAAAAAAAAAAAAAAAAAATAAGAGGATTCCCTTCGGTCTGTCCCTTGGTGGTAAATTCCATCTCAGTACTGTAGATAAAGGGGAGGTGAGTCAATTAGCATGTGAAAGGAAAGCCCACTTTCTCTTTGATCCTCAACTTCTCTAGTTTTGATTCAGTTCTGTAGTATCAGTCCACCATTTTCCCGTCATCCAGACCTGGAGCCATATTTGTGTTTTGTTTTTTTTTAAGCCTTTATTTATTTGACAGAGAGAGACACAGCGAGAACAGGAACACAAGCAAGGGGAGTGGGAGAGGGAGAAGCAGGCTTCCCGCCAAGCAGGGAGCCCAACGCGGGGCTCGATCCCAGGACCCTGAGATCATGACCTGAGCCGAAGGCAGGCGTTTAACGACTGAGCCACCCAGTTGCCCCCTGGAGCCATATTTGATTAATAGTGATTAGTATAGCTCCATATGTTGTAGAGGACTTTATGCTTTTCCAAGTGCTTCTACATCCATGGTGTACTAAATGTTGTTTCTCTCTTCCCTCCATTCTTTCCCCATCCTATTTGCTGTCAAGTTCCTATTGATTTTTTGACTATAATGTGTTTTAAATTCAACCCTTCATTCCAGTAGCTGATACCATAAAAATCATTGCATGGTGGAGCTAGAATTATCCTTAAAGACCATTGAATATGAACTCCTCATTTTTTAAATGAAGATATTGAAATACAATGATGGCAAAATAACTTCGATAAGATTGTAGGTACCCCGCAGGTACCCTGACCACTTACCTTCCAGGCCCTCAGATTAAGGTCTGACTGCTTAGTTTCCCCACCCCTGCCCTCCCTCAGTTCTAGTTCTTTACTGTGAAGCTTGGAGGAAAATCTATTTCAAGTTCCAGTTTTATAAAGCTGGGCTTTCTCCTCTAGACTTAATGGGACTTCTTATTTTCTGATGTATTAAATCAAAGGTGCTTTAGGTTGATTTAATATTTGTTCTTTTTTTGAAAGAGATTTTATTTATTTATATATTTGACACAGAGAGAGAGACAGAGAGAGAGAGCGTACAAGCAGGGGGAGCGGAGAGGGAGAAGCAGGCTCCCCGCTGAGCAAGGAGCCTGATGCAGGGCTCAAACCCAGGACCCTGGGATCATGACCTGAGCTGAAGGCAGCCGCTTAACCTACTGAGCCACTCAGATGCCCCAATATGTGCTCTTTTTAAACAATTCTTTTTTTCCCTGAACACATAATGCGTTTTCTTTATAGTAAATTAATTACATTTGAATGTATATTGCTTTTTTAATGTCTTGAAGTTTTGGATATACATCTTTTATTTATCCAGTAGGCTTAACATTTCTTATGTTAGAAGTGGTACCACTTATTTCTTTTGTATGCTTCTCCACAGTGCTTAAAAGTGTTCTGAGTTGGTACTCGGTTAATAAAAATGAGGTTGTCTTCCAAGGTGAATGTAAAGACAGTGCTTGGAAGTATTTCTTTCAATAATGAATTCTTAATGTTTACTGATCTTCTTTTGCTATTTATTTCATTACTATACTTCTATTTTTGCATGTAATTGTATTTTTTTTTTCTCTTTTCACTCTATTACTTATTGTAAGGAAGCAAAAGTATCTTTTCCTTCTATCCTGTTCTCAATTGGGACATCTGCAACAAAAGATAGATTAAGAGAAAAGCATACAAGTGTATTTAATGGAAGTTTAATGTGGCATGAGAGCCTTCATGAGGAAATGAAGACCAAGTGAAGTGGTTAAACCTGAGTGTTTTTATGCTAGGTTTGATGAAGAGTGGGAAATTGTGGAAAGCTATGATGGAACAGAGGATAGGAGGTAAATGTAGTAAGCTAGGGAAACTTAGCAAGTCCTATTCATTCAGATTTCTCTCTGTGTCCTTTTCTCTGCAGAGGTGGGAATGCTCCTTTCCTCTGGGACTTGTGAACTTTATCAAGAGAAGGTCAGAAAACTCTTCAGACAAGTGCCATTTCTCAAATTCCTTAAGCTTAAAATATTCAATATGCCAATTTGCCACATTCAATATTCAATATTTAAAATATTCAGTATTCAATTTGACATATTTTGGGGTGGCATGTCCTGAACCCTGTGATATAAACTCTTTGAGGGAAAAACAGTCTCTGGTGCATGGCACATAGTAAATTGTTAAGAAATATTTCCTTCCTGGGCATCTGGCAGGCTCAGTAGGCAGAGCATGTGACTCTTGATCTCAGGGTCATGAGTTTGAGCCCCACATTGGGCATAGAGCTAACTGGGGGAAAAAAAATATATATATCCTTCAATTAACTGCACTAAATATACCAGGTGTTGTAGGAGTACAGAGAAGCACAGAAGAAGGAATCATTACTTTTTCTAACGGAGATGTGGTGCTAGAGAAAGCTGGACCAATATCTGAGCTAGACTTGAATTACTAGGCTAGGGGAAAGGACATTCTAGGTAAAAGAAATGTAACCTATACTTTTTTTTTTAATACTTCAAAATTTAATTGTGTAGCAAATCTGAAAACTGGTTAATTTTTTAATGCTTATGCTTCTTGGCTTTTGGTGCCCTCCAGTGGTAGGAATGATCAGTTAAATCCTTAATTAAGTGTTTTGAAAATGCTCAATACAACTTTAATATAGTTAATTTTATACATATTCAACATTTCATTAGGAGAAAATTAAGCTTGCAGCTAATGGGAAGGAAGTACTAATTTGGGTTAGTATAAAGTAATAACTCCTGGAAATATTGTTTGTACACATGATGAATATTCAATGCATTTAAGGAAAAAAAAAAAAGAATCTATGTGTTACAATTCTCAAAACGTATTAAGATACATAGTTTGGAGCTGAAGGCCATGGAAATTTTCTCTAGGAAGATAAATGTATCACGTCAAGAGGATTTGGAGAACATACAAAATGGAGTGATAATTTACATAGATTCTTTCATCTATAGATTTGTGATAATTAGGGAATATTGCCTCTTGGAGGGGTAGTCTGCTGCGTTCAAAAGATAAGTAAGTGTGGTGGAATTTTCCCTTGTCCCAGAAATCCGATTGTGGAGTTACGAAGTACCAGAGAAGCGGTCAGGTTTCTTTTTTGGAAAACTCAAGGCAGAATTAAAGGCAGTTGCAAACTTTAAAAGACCTTGGTTCTAGTTCAAGATTAGACTTTGATCGCCAGTCACTCGTGGGAGGGAGATGCCCACGATATTTTAAATGCCCTTGTTTCCATCATGTTAGTGGTGGGCTCAAGATCCAGATATTGAGTTTGGGCACTTTCCCCAGCTCTGACTGGCAGTTGCCATTATCCTTGCTGGGCTTCAGTTTCTCATCTGTAAAGGGGGATAGTAATAGTTACTATTTATTACCTTTATTTGTGTCTTGAATGACATGTGTAAATAGAATCCTTGCTAACTTTAAAACAACTTTAAAAATTAGGTTATTATTGTTCCTAGAAATCGTTAGTATTGTTACTAGGCAGTGAGGAGACAGAGCAAGGAGGGCCTTTCAGAAGTAACATTTCACCCAGGCTTTTATTTTTTATTTTTTTAAATTAAGCTTTGTATGTTTATATTTTTTAAAGATTTTATTTATTTATTTGACAGAGAGAGAGACCGTGAGAGAGGGAACACAAGCAGAGGGGAGTGGGAGAGGGAGAAGCAGGCTCCCCGCTGACCAAGGAGCCTGAAGCAGGACTCCATCCCAGGACGCTGGGATCGTGACCTGAGCTGAAGGCAGATGCTTAACCGACTGAGCCACCCAGGCGCCCTCAACCAGGCTTTTAGCAAGTACTAAAAAATTTAAAAGATTTTGCCGATCTCTTGAATTCAGAACTGTAATGTGTAAAGGAGGCTAGGCCTGAAAGGTAAATGAAGGCATGAAGAAATGGTCTTTCACAGGAAAGATAATAGACATTCTCTCTGAATCTGTGAACAGTGTTTATTTTGCACTTTCCTCTTTTTACTACATAGCCCTTAGGTCTTCATTTGAGTATTTGATGGGAAACTCTGGGGTGATTTCATTCCTTTATAAATTGTCCTTGAAACTTTTTCAAAACATATTTTATATCAATTTTCACTTTATTTAGGAATAGCCATTAAGATCCAAGCCCAGTGAGGGGCGCCTGGGTGGCTCAGTCGTTAAGCGTCTGCCTTAGGCTCTGGTCATGGTCCCAGGGTCCTGGGATCAAGCCCCGCATCGGGCTCCCTGTTCCCACGGGGAGTCTGCTTCTCCCTACCCCACTCCCCCTGCTTGTGTTCCCTCTCTCTCTGTCTCTCTCAATGTCAAATAAATAAATAAAATCTTAAAAAAAAAAAAAGATCCAAGCCCAGTGAAAAACCCTCTTTTTTCCCTACTTGAATCTGCCTATGAGAATTAACACTGTAGTAACTCAGGACCCAAGGAAGTTTCTGGAATGGGGAGGGTTCACTAAACAAGGGGTTCTTTCTGTACTTTGACTAGATCTACCATCTGGCAAACAGGAAATTTACCCTCAAAAAAGTCATTCCCTTGGGAGTCACAAACTTTTCTTCCACTGAGGTATTTCCCATGATCTTTTATCTGGTCTTGACCCCTCTCTCAATTTCTGTTGATTCAGTAGGTAGCTCATAGTCTCATTAATGGAGAGCCCATACATAACTGCTGAAGCTAATTTCAGGAGTTCCAGGGAATCTTTGACTATTAAGAATGCCAGAAGAGGGGCACCTGGGTGGCTTAGTCGGTTAAGCATCTGCCTTCAGCTCAGGTCATGATCCCAGGGTCCTGGGATGGAGCCCCACATCGGGCTCGGGCTCCCTGCTCAACCGGGTGCCTGCTTCTCCCTCTCCCACTCCCCCTGCTTATGCTCTCTCTGTCAAATAAATTAATAAAATCTTAAAAAAAAAAAAAGAATGCTGGAAGAACCTGGCTTATGTCGAATTATTAAAATAATTTGTCTCATTAACTTAAAGCAATGACAACTGCTAACATTTCTGAGGTAGAGCCTCTCAGCATACCTTGTCTCTTTTTTTTTTTTCCCCCACTGGAAGGTACCTGTCATTTGCACTGAACACTTAGAAAATGTAGAATGTTTACTATTTCAGTATTTTATTACAGTCTGTTATTTAATCCTCACAACCTTATGAGGGAGGTATTACTATGAACCTCATATTGCAAATAAGGAACCGGATGGAATGAAAGTGAAGTAATATGTTCAAAGTCCATTCCTAGTATTTGGCAGTGTAAAGATTTGAACCCAAGAAGTGTGACTCCAGAGTTCTTGCTGTTAACCATGGTACAAAGCTGGCCTTTTGTTTTGCTTACGGTCCTTCCTTGAAGCTACCAACATGTCCTTTTCCTTTCATCACCAAAATACATCTGCTATCTCTATTCCCTTATCAACTGCTTACTCTTCAACTCCCTGCATTCTGCCTTTCTCTACTGACGCTTCTTTCCTTTTTTATTAAGATCAGCAATCATCAGTTGTCTCATGTATTTTCATTTTTTTTTAAGATTTTATTTATTTATTTGAAAGAGATAGTGAGAGAGAGCGAGCACAAGCAGGGGGAGCAGCAGAGGGAGAGGGAGAAGCAGGTTCCCCACTAAGCAGGGAGCCTGATGGGGGGCTCCATTCCAGGACCCTGGGATCATGACCTGAGCCGAAGGCAGATGCTTAACCGACTGAGCCACCCAGGTGCCCCTCACACTTAAATTTGAACATGCCTCCCACATTTGCTCCTTCTGGGTCTCCTAATTATTTTTTCTCCCACCATCCTCCCAATAGTCAGCCACTAAAAATTGGCAAAATCTTTGACTTCATGTACTCTGCATGTTCACTTAGTTCCTGGTCCCATTGATCTCTTTTCTGCTGTGTCTCTCTAATCTATTGCTTCTTATATTCCAGTTGCTTCTGCATTTCTTTATATTTCTCATTGATTTTTTTCCCTTGTATTTCCAACTGTTCTCCTTGACCCCACTGTCTGTCCTCTCTAAGTCCGTTGTTCTGACTGGTGGGTCTGGCACAGGTGATCATCATGAATAAGGATCACCTATGGGATTTTCTACAGTTTTTTAATTTCTTGTTCTACATAGTTTGTACATCTATAGAAACGATGTATATATTTTTTCAATATTCCCTGATGAAGTTCTAGTTTTCTTTTTTTTTAAGATTTTATTTATTTATTGACAGAGAGAGAGAGCGAGAGAAAGAGCACAAGCAGGGGGAGCAGAGGGAGAGGGAGAAGCAGGCTCCCCGCTGAGCATGGAGCCGGATGTGGAACTCGATCCCAGGAGACTGGGATCATGACCTGAGCCGAAGGCAGACACTTAAGCGACTGAGCCACCCAGGCGTCCCAAGTTCCAGTTTTCTTTTTTCTTTTTTTAAAAGATTCTATTCATTTATTTGACAGAGAGAGAGACAGCAAGAGAGGGAACACAAGCAGGGGGAGTGGGAGAGGGAGAAGCAGGCTTCCCGCTGAGCAGGGAGCCCGATGTGGGGCTTGATCCCAGGACCCTGGGATCATGACCCGAGCTGAAGGCAGACGCTTAATGACTGAGCCACCCAGGCGCCCCAAGTTCCAGTTTTCTTTTTTTTTTTTTTTAAAGATTTTATTTATTTATTTTGAGAGAGAGAGAATGAGAGAGAACACATGAGAGGGGATAGGGTCAGAGGGCAAAGCAGACTCCCTGCCGAGCAGGGAGCCCGATGCGGGACTCGATCCCGGGACTCCAGGATCATGACCTGAGCCGAAGGCAGTCGCTTAACCAACTGAGCCACCCAGGCGCCCCCAAGTTCCAGTTTTCTTAATTAACATTTTATTATGAAAATTTTTCTAACATAAAGAAAAATAGAGGGAATAGGCTAGTGAAAATTCATATATCCAACAATATTTTAACAAAATAATTAAAAAGCAATTACAGAGAATATTTATTAAGATGCTAAATTGAATCTCTAACCTAGTATTCTAGCTTTAATAATTAAGATTCTTCCATATTTACTTCATCTTCTTTTGTCTGAAATATTTTGGAGTACTTAAAGACACAATGATTGTTCACCCCTGAATATTTATGTATACATTTCTAAAAGCATGAAGATTTTCCTACATAACTATACCAAACAAAATTGATAATTCCTTAATATCATCTAAGATCCAGACTATGTTCAGATTTTCCCAATTGTCCCTAAAATGTCTTTTACAGATTATTTGTTCAAATCCGGATCCAAGCAAGTTCAACATATTCATTGATTTGGTTGTTTTGTTTCTTAAGTCTCTTTTAATCTAGAATAGTCTTCACTGCCCCAACCCCACCCTTTTTATGACCTTGCTTTGTTGAGAGGGAAGACCAGTTGCCTGTGGAATGTTACCCCTTTGAATTTGTCAGGTGGAAACTCTATTTTATCATTAGCATCTTTTATCTTGCTCCTCTGGTGATCTCAAGCATTTTTTCTGTGTTGGTCCTTAATCATTTGCTTTTTTGTAACATTTTTTCTGTTCATTGAAACCCTTATTTACCTTTTACCTTGTAATACTAGATACCAGTCTGTTCTGCCTTCTGGAACAAGTTTTCGTCTTCTGTTTTTTTTCCTCACTGGGACTTCTGACATATCTTATAAGTCATGCCTGACTGCTCTAAAATCCTTAGCTCTATGATGTCCTGGTCTGGATCTTTCCGCAGAGTCAGTGGTTCTCAATCAGGAGTAGTACTGCCCTCTAGGAGAACTTCTGGAATGTGTGACACTTCGGGCTGTCACAGTGACTGGGGCTTTACTGGTGGATATTGGTCAGAGGCCGGGGTTGCAAATGTTCCCTTCTCTACTTGGAATAATCTTGAGCAATTAAGAATTATCTTGCCTAAAATAAAAATAATAGAGACTGTGTTGAAGAGCACTTGATCCTAGTTAATTTACTCTTGGGTTAACTGACAAGATGTGATACACAAGCACAGAGTTGGTGAAATATTTGTTGAATGAATGCATGGACTTTGAAATTTGACCTTTTAAAGTGGACATTTATTTATTTCTTTATTTAAGTAATCTCTACCCCCAGTGTTGGGCTTGAACTCACAACCCTGAGATCAAGACTCGCATCCTCTACCAACTGAGCCAGCCAGGCACTCCAGACAATGGGAAGTTTTGAAAGTTTTTGAGAAGAGATTTAATGGCATAGGACAGATGTTTTGGAAAAATAACTCAATATTATTTGTGAGAAAGAGGGTCACCAAGAGACTTGGTCCCCAGGAAAATAATTTTTTGAAGCTCCCAGAATAGGATTTTTATTGATATACAACACAGTCTTCCTACCAGCTTCTTCCTCTCATGGGTTTTGTCCACTAGGAGTGTGGGGGACAGATTTGTGTAGAGATCAACCAGCAATAAATAGCCTGGTTAATGATGCTCTGCAGCATAGACAGTGATGGTGAGAATGCAGAGTAGGACATAAGAGATGGTGCTAAGGTAGAATCAGGACTTGGTGATCAAATGGTGTAGATGAGAGAAGACAACTAACATAGATGAGTTTTATGATTTCTGGGCTAAGACACTGGGTGAGTGTTAGATATTAACTGATACAGGAGAATAAGAAAAGGAGCAGGTTGTAGGGTAGAGGTGGTCAGGGAGAGAGTTAGGGGAAGGTAGAAGCTTATTGCTTTGTTGAGTTTGAAATACACTGGGGATATTCAGATAGAGAGATGTAGCAAGCAGATGGGAACTCAGGTCTGGAGCTCATAAGAAAGGTCAGAGCCAGCAAGTATAGATTGATTGATTTTATTTTCAACACCAACATGGGGCTTGATCTCAAGACCCCAAGATCAAGAGTCGCACGCTCTACTCACTAAGCCAGGCAGGTGCCCCAGCAAGTATAGGTTTGTAGTCACAGGACGACAGGACTGAAGCCTTGGTGGTAGATCAGATTGCTTGGTCGTAGTAGTTTTCCACACTTTTCGGCATGCATCAGAAACACTTGGAGGCCTTGCTGAAACTCATTGCAGGGTCTTATCCCTAGAGTTTCAGATTCAGTCTGGTAGGGCCCAAGAGTTTGCAGCTCTAACACATTTCAGGTGACACTGATGCTGCTAGTCTGGGGACCACACCTTGAGAAGTACAAGCCTAAAGAAATAGGTAGTGAGGGGATCCCTGGGTGGCTCCGTCGGTTAAGCATCTGCCTTCAGCTCAGGTCATGATCCCAGGGTCCTGGGATTGAGTCCTGCATCGGGCTCCTCGCTCAGCAGGGAGCCTGCTGCTCCCTCTGCCTACCACTCCCCCTGCTTGGGCTCCCTCGCTCTCTCTCTCTCTGACAAAAAATAAATAAAATCTTAAAAAAAAATAGATAGTGAGGGGCGCCTGGGTGGCTCAGTCATTAGGCATCTGCCTTCAGCTCAGGTCATGATCTCGGCATTCTGGGATCGAGCCCTGCATCGGGCTCCCTGCTCAGCGGGAAGTCTGCTTCTCCCTCTCCCACTCCCCCGCTCGTGTTCCCTCTCTGTCAAAAAAAAAAAAAAAAAAGGTAGTTAAAGAAGAGGGCTGACGGTAGGACTTTGGGGAGTGCCCTGGTTAAGAAGGAAGTGAGGGAAGAAGAGCTAGTGAGAGCTACCTATAGACATATTTTACAGTTCCCTTGCATTGTAAAAGAAACAATTGTAGATTAAATCTGTGCATTATGCACATCTATTTGCACATTAAATATGCACATATCAGATATACAGTTAGATAAGAAGTATGAGAAGAGAACTGGGAAAAGAGAGAATTCTGTGAATCCCAGAAGTTTGGTCTTTGGAGGAATCCCTCTCACTTTGTTTAATCCCTGAGTGGCTTTCATTTGGGAGTCATCTACTCCATACTGGTCTCAGTGGCCAGTCTTCTCATTAACTGATCAGCTTAACCCATTCCTGGAATAAAAATGTCAAGCCAAATTTATAATCTGAGATTTTCTGTGAGTTGCTTCTGAAAAATTGAAATGGATTTTAATTTTTTTTATTACAAGGAAAAAGAAAATAAAAATAACATCAGTAACAAAAATAACCCAGTGAGTGTTGGCATAATATATTCTTGTTAATTTTGTTTTTTCCATATACAGTTTTGTTTTGATGGGGAAGCCACAGCTGACAGAAATAGGCACATAGAAGCCTCAAATGAGCAAAGTCACATTGTGGAGAACTTGCTCAGCAAAGTAAAAATTCAAAAAGCCCTGTTAATAAAAATATTGGAAAGTATTGAAATTAGTTTTAAAAAATATATCCATGATCTCTTATTTGAGAAATAACCACCGCAAAGATTTAGGTGTATTTCTTTCTAGTATCCTATATATTGTAGGAGAGGAAAAATTATTCTTCCTACTACCCTCTAGGTTTGCTTGCTGGAGCCCTGCGTCTTGGACTGAAAAAAGATTAACAAGAGAAAAAATGCATACATATTTAAGTTTTATGTGACATGAGAACCTTCAGAGGGAAATGAAGCCCTGAAGAAACCATTAAATCTGAGTGTTTTTATACTAGATTTGTTGAAGAATGTTCGCTCAAACATGCTAGAACAAAAGGGATGAGTTAAGGGTAGTAAGCTGGGGGAAACTTACCAAGGCCTGTTCATTCAGACTCCTCTCGGCAGTCCTCTGTTTTCAGAGATAGAGGAAGCTTCTTTCCTGCAGATAAAGGGAGGGCACCTTTTACATGAGAGTCTCATGTCCTGTGTCAGGAGAGACCAAGGAGGTCAGAGAATCCTTCCTGCACCGGCTGTTTCTCAAACTTCTTCAGCTTAAAATATCCAGTATACCAAGTTACCATATTTTGGGGTAGCATGTTCAGAACACCATCAATATTTGGAAAATTAAAGTCAAATAATTGATTCAGTTTTGTATCACATTCTTTTTAGATTTTTTTATTATTTATTTATTTACTTGACAGAGAGAGAGAGCGAGAGAGGGAACACAAGCAGGGGGAGTGGGAGAGGGAGAAGCAGGCTCCCCGCTGAGCAGGGAGCCCGATGCGGGGCTCGATCCCAGGACCCTGGGATCATGACCTGAGCCGAAGGCAGCCGCTTAACCATCTGAGCCACCCAGGTGCCCCTGTATCACATTCTTTTTAAACACTCAGTATTGGGGTGCCTGGGCGGCTCAGTCGTTAAGCATCTGCCTTCGGCTCAGGTCATGATCCCAGGGTCCTGGGATCGAGCCCCGCATTGGGCTCCCTGCTCCGCGGCGAGTCTGCTTCTCCCTCTCCCACTCCCCCTGCTTGTGTTCCCTCTCTTGCTGTGTCTCTCTCTGTCAAATAAATAAAACCTTTAAAAAAAATAAAAAAATAAACACTCAGTATTATAATGTGGACATTTGTCCATGTCATTAAATGTCCTTTGGAAACCTCGTTTTTATTGGCAGCACTGCATTCTAGTTTGTGGTTGTATCATCATTTATTTAACTATTGCCTCAAGTTGTTTCCTTTTCAAAAGATCATTCTAATCAAAACATAGTGAGGTAAATATTAATATTCTTTTTTATGTGATAGAGCATTTCTACTAAAAGTCATAAACAGAAATTTGGTTTTTGGCAGCATTCTCTTTGCTGATTAGATATTTAGCTGATAGTTTAGTGGCTGCATCTAGTGCTCAAATATGCTCAACAGTTTTACTTTTCTCAATTATTTCCTTTCGTTAGACCTGAGTCATCTGTTTTGGGACAGTTTTTTTGCTCTAACCGTATGTGTATAAATTTAACAATACTCAATAGTAAACATGTATTGAACTCTTATCAAGAAATATTAGGTGTTATGAGAAATTATAGAGATAAACAAGGTGGGGCCTCTGCTCTCAGATGATATGTAGTAAGGCAAAACTATGAGTAGACTATAAATGATAATCAAATTTTATTTTAAGATTTTTTTTTTTAAGATTTTATTTACTTATTTGACAGAGAGAGACACGGTGAGAGAGGAAACACAGCAGGGGGAGTGGGAGAGGGAGAAGCAGGCTTCCCGCAGAGCAGGGAGACCAATGTGGGGCTCGATCCCAGGACCCTGGGATCATGACCTGAACTGAAGGCAGATGCTTAACGACTGAGCCACCCAGGCGCCCCTTAAGATCTTATTTTTAAGTAATCTCTACACCCAACATAGGGCTCAAACTCAGCCGGAGGCTTGATCTCAACCCAGAGTTCAAAAGTCACAGGCTCTTCTGATTAGCCAGCCAGGCACTACCCCCCCAATTTTTTTTTTAAAGATTTTATTTATTTATTTGTCAGAGAGAGAGAGAGAGCACAAGCAGAGGGAGCAGCAGGCAGAGGGAGAAGCAGGTTCCCTGCTCAGCAAGGAGCCAATGCGGGACTCAATCCCAGGACCCTGGGATCCAGCACCACGTGGGGCTCCCTGCTCCTCGGGAAGCCTCTTCTCCCTCTCCCACTCCCCCTGCTTGTGTTCCCTCTCTCTCTGTGTCTCTCTCTGTCAAAAAAATAAATAAAATCTTAAAAAAAATGCATGTTGAATATAAAATGCATCCCTATTTCAGAAACATTAAATGTGAAAATACCTATTTCAGAATTGAGATTGTAATTTATATTCATGTATCTGCCCGATATCTACCTACCCATCACCTATGTATCACTTAGTGATAAGTATTCTTTTTTCCTTTTAGATTGCCTAAGAGAATCTCTCTCTCTCTCTTTTAAAGATTTTATTTATTTGACAGTGAGAGAAACAGTGAGAGAGGGAACACAAGCAGGGGGAGTGGGACAGGGAGAAGCAGGCTTCCCGCGGAGCAGGGTGCCCGATGCGGGGCTTGATCCCAGGACCCTGGGATCATGATCTGAGCCGAAGGCAGATGCTTAATGACTGAGCCACCCAGGCGCCCCTCTCTCTCTTTTTTTTCTAACATTTTTTAAATTAGCATATAATGTATTATTTGTTTCAGGGGTACAGGTCTGTGATTACACATTAGTCTTACACAATTAACAGCGCTCACCATAGCACATACGCTCCCCAATGTCCATCACCCAGCCACCCCATCCCTCCCACCCCCCTCCACTCCAACAACCCTCAGTTTGTTTCCCGTTCCCTCTCTTTCCCTATGATCCTCTGTCTTGTTTCTCAAATTCCTTCTATCAGTGAGATCATATGATACTTGTTTTTCTCTGATTGACTTATTTCATTTAGCATAATACCCTCCAGTTCCATTCACGTTGTTGCAAATGGCAAGATTTCATATTTTTGATGGCTGCATAATATTCCTCTGTGTGTGTGTGTGTGTGTGTGTGTGTGTGTGTGTGTGTGTACACACACACATATATATATACCCCACATCATCCTCTCTCTCTCTCTTTCTTTTAAGATTTTATTTTTAGGGGCGCCTGGGTGGTTCAGTTGTTACGCGTCTGCCTTTGGATCAGGTCATGATCCCAGGGTCCTGGGATTGAGCCCTGCATTGGGCTCCCTGCTCAGCGGGAAGCCTGCTTCTTCCTCTCTCACTCCCCCTGCTTGTGTTCCCTCTCTCGCTGTCTGTCTCTGTCCAATAAGTAAATAAAATCTTTTAAAAAAAGATTTTATTTTTAAGCAATCTCTACACGCAACATGGGGCTCAGACTCACAACCCTGAGATTAAGAGTTGCACACTCCACTGACTGAACCAGCCAGGTAACCCCCTAAAAGAGTGTCTTATTCTAGAACTACTTTTGTGGACATTTAACTGCTATCCCTGCCATCAGTCACCTTTGATCTGGCTTATTACTTCCAGACCAATATTCCCAATCCATAGCTCTCATCAGAACAAAGTGGAAACAAAGGCTTTGCTGGTCTGGGGCCACAGCTAATTCTGGGATTGTCAAGACAGCTGTTCTCCATCTTGGTCACAATCAAGACCAAGGTCCTGCTTTAACAGTGAGACCCTGAAGAGTGAGTGAGTGAGGGTGGCTGTCACCAGCCCTTTTTTCTTTAAGATTTTATTTATTTATTTGAGAGAGAGTGGGAGAGTGCACAATCAGGGGGAGCTGCATGTGGAGGGAGAAGCAGGCTCCCCACTGAGCAAGCAGCCTGATGCAGGACTTGATCCCAGGACCCCGGGGTCATGGCCCGAGCTGAAGGCAGTCGCTCGACTGATTGAGCCCCCAGGTGCCCCATCACCAGCCCTTTTCTATCCTTTAGTTGCTGGAATTTGATAGTTCATCAGATGAGTTTTGGAGAAAAGCACTGCTTTCTCCAAAGTGTTCTTCTTACACTGGAGACAGTGTAAGACAGTTTGAGGCCCATATTTATTACCTATCTTTGTGTCTTTAGGGAAATGTCCCGTGTAGTCTTGGTCAGCTTTTATAAGTCAGGATAACAACTATTTAGCTCCCTTTCAAAACTGCGGTAAAAAACATACCAGCTTTGTATATGAAAGTGCTTTCAAAAGAATAAATTGTTTCACAAATTCATATAAGTTAAATTTTGACAACACCCTGCTACTGCAAGGGCTGGCTAAAGACAAATCCTGACATATTATGAGTTACAATCAACTGTAACTTCAGCAAACATCTGTGGAGGATTCAGTGAGACCTTAGTGTGTTAAGGGCTGGGGAGACAGGGATAAATAGAAGACAGAGTTCCTCTCCTGCAGGGGCTCATCACGTCCAGCTCCTCTGAAGCAGAGCCTTGTGCCTTGCTTGCTCCCTTGCCACGGCTGTGTCATGGAACCAAATCTTTGAGTATGGATACCAGCTTGCAAGAGGATTGCTAGCTAGAGTGTTCCTGTTTGTGCTTGGGAGGGGCAGGGGTAGGATGTGGGAATGGCTGACCATTAGACAACTGCCCAGCACACCGTTGCCTACAACTGATCTGTCGGTTTGCTAATCTTTTGTATGGAGGAAACTGAATGTATCATGACTTCTGACTTCTCAGCATTATCATTTACAGGCAGCTCTAGTACTTGCCACTGATTTCTAACTTGCTGAGCAAGCTTAAGTTGCTTGTTTTTTGCGTAAAATTGGACCTCTAGGGAAATCTAGTTTGTACCAAATTGGCTAGGATCGGCAACCTGCTCTGGTGGGAATTTTCCGTATCATCAGGTTGTGTGATCTACAGCCCCCATTTTTCAATTCTCTCTTTTTGGACTGTGGAACCACTTTTGGGTGAGGTCCTGGTGTGCTCTCTATAGCTGTGCACATCTTATAATATCAGTGTGGGGTAAGTACGTAATTTTTTGATAGTTCTGCTTTTTTCTTTAAAAATCAGTCACCTTTTTCTTATTGACAATGCAGTATAATAGTACATAGATTTCTCATTTTCTTCTCATTGACTCACACAATTATCTCAATTACACAAATGTATGAAAGGCATTTTTAGATTTTTCTCAGAAGTCCTGGAGGGCGGAGTGTTTCTCTCTACATGACTGTTTTACATAAGCACTTATACATATTTTAATTTTAGACCTTTTCACAATTATTTTATCAGACAGTCTTGTCTTGCCTTCACCTGAACAGAATCCTAAAGTAAGATGATGGAGGAAAATAAACAATTTGTGATAGAGCCTTTCTGTTTTTTCAGAACGAGGGGTTTGTGGCCGTGCCTCTTCCAGGGTTTTCTTCTCCCAGGAACTGTGCCAGGAGGAGGCGCTGTGCTCCGTAGCCCCTCGCCTGCATCCAGCCTTGAGCCGGCAGTGAAAACTCTGCAGTCGGAAAGCCCATGAGCCCCAGAGAGGCTGACAGGAAATGAATTTGCTTCTGCATCTCCAGTCAAGGGCAGTATGGTTGAGGGCTGCAAAACTACAATATCCCGGACTAAAGATTTTCAAATTCTATTGCTGGCGCACCATTAAGACACTTTCACTTCAATTTCGACCCAGGGCTGGAAACCTGAGTAATAGAAGCACAGTTGTTAAGGTAGAACACAATTGGGATTATGAACGAAATGAGTGAATTCTAAAGGGAATCTATATATTGAGTTTGCTGTAGAATAGATCTCTTAGTGTTTGTTATACTGTAATAACTGTAAGTTGAATCTGTTTTTAATTATTGATGGTATTTCCTTTTAAAAAATGCTAATTGATGCTAATGCCTCAAAAGACTGCACTGGTAAATTTTATTATTTCTTTCTTTTTTTTTTAAGATTTTATTTATTTATTTTGACAGAGAGACAACGAGAGAGGGAACACAAGTGGGGGGAGTGGGAGAGGGAGAAGAAGGCCCCCCGCTGAACAGGGAGCCCGATGCGGGGGCTCGATCCCAGGATCCTGGCCGGAGCCAAAGGCAGAAGCCAAAGGCAGACACTTAACGACTGAGCCACCCGGGCGCTTCTTCTTTATTTCATTAAGTAAATCTGCTATCTGCACTTAGTAAAAAGGTGAACACTAAAGAAGAGTAAAAAATGAAAAGTAATACTTGCCTTACTGAATTTCTGACTTACATTCCCACTGCCCATGGTAATAGTGTTGTAAATATTCTTTTAAAAATAATGAAAAAAAACCCAGGTTGTTTAAAAAGGAGGACTAGGCCATTTCCTCACCATTTTAATGTTAATTTAAAAGTTAATGGGGTGCCTGTTTTTCTCAGTCAGTAGAGCATGCAATTCTTGATCTTGTGATCTTGGGGTTGTGAGTTCAAGACCCATGTCCAGTGTAGAGCTTAGCTTTTTTTTTTTTTAAAGATTTTTAATTTATTCATTAGAGAGAAAGAGAGAGAGAGCATGCCAGCAAGAACATGAGCAGGGGTAGAGGGTCAGAGGGAGAGGGAGAAGCAGACTCCCCGCTGAGCAGGGAGCCTGACTCCAGGCTGGATCCCAGAACCGCCCCCTCCTCCCCTGTCACGATCTGAGCTGAAGGCTTAATCCACTGAGCCACTCAGGTGACCCTAGAGCTTACTTAAAAAAAAAAAGTTAAAAATTACAGTGGAAGAGACCATCAGCCAATAGTAAAATATGGAACCCTATTTGGATCTTGATTGGAAGAAATTATTAAAATTATAAAAAACAAAAAACCTAACATGTTCTATTTCTTCTCCCAGGTGCTGGCTGGTTATATGGGTATGTCCACTTGGTAAAAAACTCAGCAAGCTGTATACTATAAATACTGCAACACAAAATTTACTTACAAGTATTTATGAAACAAGGCAACTTTAATTTTTTATTTTAAAAGTAAGTTCTAGGTCCAACATGGGGCTTGAACTCAGCAGCCTAAGATTAAGAGTTGCATGCTCTGGGCGCCTGGGTGGCTCAGTCGTTAAGCATCTGCCTTCAGCTCAGATCATGATCCCAGGGTCCTGGGATGGAGCCCCGCATCGGGCTCCCTGCTCTGCAGAAAGCTTGCTTCTCCCTCTCCCACTCCCCCTGCTTGTGTACCTGCTCTCACTATCTCTCTCTCTGTCAAATAAACAAATAAAAAATCTTAAGAAAAAAAAAAAAAAAAAGAGTTGCATGCTCTACTGACTGAGCCAGGCACCCCATCAAGGACATTTTATTTTTTAATTTTAAATTTTATTGTTATGTTAATCACCATACATTACATCATTAGTTTTTGATGTAGTGTTCCATGATTCATTGTTTGCGTATAACACCCAGTGCTCCATTCACTACATGCCCTCTTTAATACCCATCACAGGCTAACCCATCCCCCCACCTTCCTCCCCTCTAGAACCCTCAGTTTGTTTCTCAGAGTCCATAGTCTCTCATGGTTCCTCTCCCACTCTGATTTCCCCCCCTTCATTTTTCCCTTCCTACTATCCTCTTTTATTTTTTAACATATAATTTATTATTTGATTCAGAGGTACAGGTATGTGATTCATCAGTCTTACACAATTCCCAGTGCTCACCATAGCACATACCTTCCTCAATGTCTATCACCCAGCCACCCCATCCCTCCCACCCCCCCACCACTCCAGCAACCCTCAGTTTGTTTCCTGAGATTAAAAATTCCTCCTATCATAGGTGAGATCATATGTTACATGTCTTTCTCTGATTGACTTTTATTTCGCTCAGCATAATACCCTCTAGTTCCATCCACGTCGTTGCAAATGGCAAGATTTCAATTTTTTGATGGCTGCATAATATTCCATTGTATATATATGCACCACATCTTTTTTTTTTTTTAAAGATTTTATTTATTTATTTGACAGAGAGAGACACAGCAAGAGAAGGAACACAAGCAGGGAGAGTGGGAGAGGGAGAAGCAGGCTTCCCGCTGAGCAGGGAGCCTGATGCGGGGCTCGATCCCAGGACCCTGGGATCATGACCTGAGCCGAAGGCAGACGCTTAATGACTGAGCCATCCAGGCGCCCCTGCACCACATCTTCTTTATCCATTCATCTGTTGATGGACATCTTGGCTCTTTCCATAGTTTGGCTATTGTGGACATTGCTGCTATAAACATTGGGGTGCACATACCCCTTCCAATCACTACATTTATATCTTTGGGGTAAATACCCATAGTGCAATTGCTGGGTCATATGGTAGCTCTATTTTCAACTTTTTGAGGAACCTCCATACTGTTTTCCAGAGTGGCTGCACCAGCTTGCATTCCCACCAACAGTGTAGGAGGGTTTCAAGGACATTTTAGTAGTGACTAGATATTTGATAATATTAAGGAAATGTTAATTCTTCAAGTCTGATAATGGTATTTTTGTTTTCGGTTTTAAAAGTCCTTATATAGGGGTGCCTGTGTGGTTCAGTCGTTAGGTGTCTGCCTTTGGCTCAGGTCATGATCCCAGGGTCCTGGGATCGAGCCCTGCACTGGGCTCCCTACTCGGCAGGAAGCCTGCTTCTCCCTCTTCAACCCTCACCCCCCCTTGTGTTCCTGCTCTCGCTATTTCTCTCTCTGTCAAATAAATAAATAAAATCTTAAAAAATAAGTCTTTATATATTAGAGATATATAATGAGGTACTTGTGGATAAAATCTAGGATTCCTTTCAAAATAATCTTATGTGTGTTTTTTGGGAAGGGGATGGGGTAGAAGTGAAATGCAACTGGTCATGATTTGCTAATTATTAAAGCAAAGTGATTGGTACATCTGTGTTTATTTTATTAGTCTCCCTGCTTTTGTTTATATTTATAGTTTCCTATAATAAGTAGTGAAAACTATTTTCATGAAATATTCCAGGCATACACAAAGCTATCAAATATAATAGTAGTTAAATTAAATAGTATTTACCCATGTGTTGGGCATTAAGTTCTTTACATATATTAACTTATTTGATCCTCACTCTGCCCCTGTGAGATATGTATTATTTTTATCCCCGTTTCACAGATGAAAAAATCAGGCTAAATAACTTGTCTATTGTCACAGAGCTAAGTAGTGGTGGAGCCACATGGTTTCCTGTGAATATTTGCCTCTCAGTTTAAGAAATAAAACCTTCTGGGGCGCCTGGGTGGCTCAGTTGGTTAAGCGTCTGCCTTCAGCTCAGGTCATGATCCTGGAGTCCCAGGATGGAGTCCTGCATCAGGCTCCTTGCTCAGTGGGGAGTCTGCTTCTCCCTCTACCGCTAACCCCGCTTGTGCTCTGTGTCTCTTTCTCCCTTTTTTTCTCTCTCTAGCATGCACATGCTCTCTCTCTCTCTCTAATAAATAAAATCTTAAGAAAAAGAAATAAAACCTTTTAACGTAGTCAAAAACCACTTATATGTTGGTTAAATCATGTGATGTTGTTTTTGTAGGTCAAAAATGGTAAAACATTGGCAATATCATGTGGTTTGATCCAATACCTCTTCCTAATTACATCCTGCCCTGAGCCCCCAGATAATAATTACCATCATTCCCATGCATTTATTTGTATTTTTACTTCATGTGTATGTGTCTCTAACAGTACATAGAATTGTTTCTCATGTTTTAAAATTTTATATAAGTGACATCATTCTATTAGTATTTTAATAGATTACTCTTTGCTCTCTCCTTGTGTTTATGAGATGCATTTATGTTGATATGTTTATAAATATATTGTTGTATACTCATATTCTGGTATATTATACAATAGTAAAAATACACGAACAAAAGCTAAACATTTTATTTTCGCTTTGACTTAACTATTCTTTGGAATGTTTTCTGAAGTAGAAATATAGATCTACCTCATTCCTCTTAACTAACTGCCTCGTATTCATTCACCGTATGGGTAAACTAATTTACTTAACCAGTTTCCTCCTGATGGATATTTAGGTTGTTTCCAGTCTTTTGTTATGATAAGCAATGATCCTACAAATATATACAAAATACTTGTATGAGTATGTAAAAAGAATAAACTCCTGGGGTGCATGGCTGGCTCAGTCAGTGGATCATGAGACACTTGATCTCGGGGTTGTGAGTTTGAGCCCCACATTGGGTATAGAGATTACTTAAAAATAAAATCTTTTAAAAAACAATAAACTCCTATCAACAATGATAATTTGTAAGCTTTAAAATTAGTAGATAAAAATGCCACACTAATCTTCTTTAGCTTCTAGAAGATATTTGATTGGATTTTATTTGGTCCTCCCTGACAATATTCCAGATGGTTCTCACCGATTGTTGTGATAGACTACATGTCATGTGTTCTTACCGAAAAGTATAAATCCCCTTAACAGCAAGTGAAAATGTGCATAGATAGGCAAAGCAAATAATGTGGTTGAGTTGAAAAATGTTTACTCAGTTTGACACTGTGGCAAATAAAATAAAACAAGAAAGAACCAGAATTATGGGAAGAGAGGGAGTCTTTAAAGTAATAATATATTATTTTAAAGTAAATTACTTCAGCGTAGCTTTGGGAAGACAGCTGCTTGCTCTAGAGAGAAATCCATCTTCAAAGGTCTGTGAGCTGTGGATGCAAATGAGGGAAAAGTTCCTGCATCTGTATTGTTGGTGGGAATATTTATCCTCTTTTACTGCCCACTCTCCCACGCATCTTTTGTTACCTGTCCTTGATCCCTAATATGTCTTTTTTGCCTCAGTGTGGATTATGAACAATCTTTCTGGTGACCCTCAATGGTGAGTCTCTTGTCAGTAGTGATTCTCACCTAAAACCTGAAAAGGTGAAGGGAAGTCTGAAGTTCAGTGATGAATATTGGGCATCACAAGATGAATATTCTCTGCCCCCCTCTAGTGGCCCTTGTGCTATTGGTGCACACGTTTCTATAAGGAGGTAGTAAGTGCTGGAATGACTTTGGAAAATACATTGTTACCATTGGTGTGTAAGCTTTTTTTCTTACTCCAACCTTAGTAATCCTCAGCAGTCAATGTTCCTGCATTGTAGGTAGATTCTTAGTTGAGACCATTGTGGAAAACTGGATGTTTGCTTTCTTTTTCTGAATACTAAGCTTGTTTTGTAAAAGGTTTCAGTGTTTATCTCAGCCCTCTCTTCAGAGAGAGCCAAGGAAGATATTTTTGTTAAAGGATTACAGCTTAAAAATTTTTTTTTAAAGATTTTATTTATTTATTTGACAGAGAGAGACACAGCGAAAGAGGGAACACAAGCAGGGGGAGCGGGAGAGGGAGAAGCAGGCTTCCCGCGGAGCAGGGAGCCCGATGCGGGGCTCGATCCCAGGACCCTGGGATCATGACCTGAGCCGAAGGCAGACGCTTAATGACTGAGCCACTCAGGTGCCCCCAGTTTAAAAAATTTTAAAGTATACTAACTAGACACAAGGAAAAACATTTTAGCATCTTTTTTTTTTTTAAAGATTTTATTTATTTATTTGAGAGAGAGAGAATGAGAGAGAGAGAGCACATGAGAGGGGGGAGGGTCAGAGGCAGAAGCAGGCTCCCTGCCGAGCAGGGAGCCCGATGCGGGACTCGATCCAGGGACTCCAGGATCATGACCTGAGCCGAAGGCAGTCGCTTAACCAACTGAGCCACCCAGGCGCCCACATTTTAGCATCTTATTCCTTTAAGCTTTCTTGCTGTTTATGCTTTGCTTTAAGAAAATCCGTATTAAAGGAGACCCCTATTATCATGCATTAATAGTCAGAACCCTAAAGCCTTTAATATTTATGTGCAACTGCAAGAAAAATCAGTCTTTGAGATATCCTGTAAACTTTTTATAGTGTTGACCAAAATATTTTAACTTGCCAAATCCATTCCTCACTGTGTGAAAAAAACACAATATGAGGTGTGGGTGTAGATGTACAGTTTTTTAAGCTTTATTTTTTAAAAACAGTTTTAGGTTCACAACAAAATTGAGAGGAAGGTACAGAGATTTCCCATATACTTCCTGCCCCCACACATACATAGCCTCCCCCGTTATCTACATCACTCACCAAAATGGTACATTTGTTACCAAGGATGAACCTACATTAATATATAATCACCCAAAGTCCATAGTTTACCATAGGGTTCACTCTTGATGTTGTACATTCTAATTCTATGGGTTTGGACACATCTATAATTACATCCATCATTATACTATTGTAGAGAGTATTTTCACTGCCCTAAACATCTTGTGTGTTTTGCCTACTTATCCTTTCCTACCACTTCATCTCTAGCTACACTAATAATAATAATAATAATATTATTATTATTATTATTATTATTTAAAGAGAGAAGGGGGAGGGTCAGAAGGAGAGGGAGAAAGAGAATCTTTTTTTTTAAAGATTTTATTTATTTATTTGACAGAGAGAGACACAGCGAGAGAAGGAACACAAGCAGGGGGAGTGGGAGAGGGAGAAGCAGGCTTCCTGCCGAGCAGGGAGCCGGATGCGGGGCTCGATCCCAGCACCCTGGGATCATGACCTGAGCCGAAGGCAGATGCTTAACGACTGAGCCACCCAGGCGCCCTGGGAGAAAGAGAATCTTTTTTTTTTTTTAAGATTTTATTTATTTATTTGACAGAGAGAGACACAGCGAGAGAGGGAACACAAGCAGGGGGAGTGGGAGAGGGAGAAGCAGGCTCCCCGCAGAGCAGGGAGCCCGATGCGGGACTCGATCCCAGGACCCCGGAACCATGACCTGAGCCGAAGGCAGTCGCTTAACCAACTGAGCCACCCAGGCGCCCGAGAAAGAGAATCTTAAGCAGCCTCCACACTCAGCATGAGGGGCTCGATCTCATGACCCTGAGATCATGACCCTGGCCAAAATCAACAGTTGGATGCTTAACCAACTGAACCACCCAGGCTCCCCACACTTTCTTGATTACTGCATTTCTAGTAAATCCTGAAGCTGGATGGTATCAATCTTCCAGCTTTGTTCTTCTCCTTCAATATTGTGTTGGCTATGCTGGGCTTTTGTCTCCTGATACAAACTTTAAAATCAGCACGTCAATATCTATATACTGACTTGCTGGGATTTTGATTGGGATGGCATTGAATCTATATATTAAGTAAGGAAGAACCGTCATATTGACAATATTGAGTCTTCCTATCCATAGCAAGGAATATTTCCTCATTGATTTAGTTATTCTTTGGCTTCACTAATCAGAGTTTTGCTTATATAGATCTTGTACATATTTTGTTAGATTTATACCTAAGTATTTAATTTTGGGGGGTGCTAATGTAAATAAAATTGTGTTTTTAAATTTAAATTCTACTCGTTTGTTGTTGGCATATAGGAAAGCAATTAACTTTTGCATGTTAGTCTTGTATCCTGCAACATTTTCTGAAAATTTTCTGCATTGATAATTGTGTCATCTGTGAGCAAAGACAGCTTTATGTCTTCCTTCTCTTTCTGTATATCTTATATTTCCTTTTCTTGCTTTACTGAGTTAACAAAGCCTACCAGTACAGTGTTGAAAATGGTGGTGAGAGGGGGCATCCTTTCCTTGTACTGATGATCTTAGTAGGAGATGTATATCTTTTGTGTGTGTGAAAAAAGGAAGATTTAGAGCATCTCCTTATTATGGCACATCACCACTAGACTTTTTTTTTTTTAAGATTTTATTTATTTATTTGACAGAGAGAGACACAGCGAGAGAGGGAACACAAGCAGGGGGAGTGGGAGAGGGAGAAGCAGGCTTCCCGTGGAGCAGGGAGCCTGATGTGGGGCTCGATCCCAGGACCCTGGGATCATGACCCGAGCCAAAGGCAGATGCTCAACCATCTGAGCCACCCAGGCGCCCCACCACTAGACTTTTTAATGCCTTTGGTTATCTGTGACAAAAGAGGTATACAATCAAACATTCATGTCATTCAAGTCCTATATATCTCTTACCAATTAATTTAATTTGTTTCAGTCTAGACTGATAGGTTCTTTTTTTTTTTTAATTTTGCCAAATTCACAATGGAAAAATTAAAGTGAAATTAAATAAAAAAGGAAAAAAATATAGCTAGTATTCAAAGTTATTCACATGTGAAGATCTTAATCTACTGTCCAAACTTAACTTCTGCTACTTCTCTAGATAAACCATTTGGGGTAGACTCATGTATTGCTTGCTTCCCAAATATATTATTATTATTATTATTATTTTGGTTGCAAGGGAGAAATTCACTCATATAATCTGAAGATATAATGTGAAGACAAAGGTTTTTATTGTCTTCCATTGTTTTTCTGGGTGAGTTCTCTCTTCTTTTCCCCACCTATTCAATCCTCTCTATATTCTCCAATGTAAATTCTGGAGGGATATAGTTCGATTGGACCAATTTCCATTGCCCTAGTAGGAAGTAAGAGTCCTCCTGGGTCAGGGCTGTGGAGTTGTCACACTTCGGTCAAGCTCACTCTGGTTCAATCAGTATGAGGAATAGAGTAACACCACTGTCATGGGTAGGCAGTTTCAGTTGGAAGGATGAAATTTTCTGTGTGACTCTGGGGACTGTCATGTCTAAGACATGATTAAAGTATTTCCACCTCTCTGCCTTTGCTGACACCTACTCTCTTGTACATAGGGTATTCTCTATGAATTTATACATATTTTGATTCTACCCAGCTAAAATATTAATGTTAAGTAAATCCTGGCCCAAATATTGTAGTCTGTTAAAATATTCCATCTATGATCTTTTTGTAGATCATTCCTGAGCACATATCATGTGCTAATATTATTTGTTAATTATTAAAATTATATATTGCATCATTTTAAGTAGAGTATAAACTCTCTGTGGGCAGGGTCCATTTCTGATATGTCTTTTTTTCCCCCAACATGTTTTGGGCATAGATTCTATGTTTGTTGCCTTTTGCCTATTTTAAAAAAGTCACATCCATTTCTAAAGAATAGGTAATATATACAGCTACTTGCGGTAAAGTAGTACTCTCACTAAAAAGTCATTGTATATAGAGGGTGCTCTGTTACATTTATATAGTTAACCCGGTTAGAACAACACGGGTTAGAATAGCATGGGTCCACTTATACGCAGATTTTGTACAGTGCAGTACTGTAAATGCATTTTCTCTTCAAGATTTTTTTTTAAAGTTATTATTTATTTACTTGAGAGAGAGACAGAGAGAGTGAGAGAGGGAACACAAGCAGGGGGAGGGGGAGAGGGAGAAGCAGGCTCCCCGCGGAGCAGGGAGCCCAGCGCGGGGCTCCATCCCGGGACCCTGAGATTATGACCTGAGCCGGAGGCAGACCCCTAACAACTGAGCCACCCAGGCGCCCCTCTTTAAGATTTTTTAAATAACATTTTCTCTCTCTTCTCTTGCATTATTGTAAGAATACAGTATATAATACATATAACAAACAGAATATGTTTTGACTTTTTTTATTACATAATCATCCATAAGGCTTTCAGTCAACAGTAGGCTATTAGTACTTAAGGTTTTGGGGAGTCAAAAGTTACATATGGGGGTGTGGGCACCCCTAACCCTTGTGGTGTTCAGGGGTCAACTGTACTGTGCTAGGATGGCAGGTTCAGAAAGAGATCAGAAGAGACTTGAAGAACACCTCCAATTTTAAATGTGTCAAAGCCTGGGGCTCACAGCTTATGATAAAAGCCTCAAATGTTAGAAGACTACAAAATATATAAGAAGAAGAAGATAGGTGGGACAAAGACACCCAGAATAGGAAGATCAAAATGGAGAATTAGCTAAGGTGATACTTGATGACTAAATCATTAGGGATCCTTGAAGGAAGAGCACTGAGCATATCATCCAAGTCAGCAGGTAAGATGAATGTCAGGGAAATGTTTATGATTTGAGACCAAGGAGGTGGGGAAGGCCTAGAAATGAAAGACTTTTTAGGGGCACCTGGGTGGCTCAGTCGGTTAGGCATCTGCCTTCGGCTAAGGTCATGATCTCAGGGTCCTGGGATCAAGTCCCATGTCGGGCTCTCTCCTCTGTGGGGAGCCTGCTTCTCCCTCTCCCTCTGCCTGCCACTCCCCCTGCTTGTGCTCTCTCTCTGTCAAATAAATAAATAAAATCTTTAAAAAAAAGAAAAGACTTTTCAACAGGCTATGGGAATTCAAATAATTACATTTATTAAATATAGAGTTGAATTTATACTGGGCTTGGGGATGGGGAGAGAAGCAATATGAACTAACAAGATCAATAATGACCACTGAATGGTTGAATCTCACTAGTGATTTACCTCAGGTGTATGTGGTTTGTGTCCCCTAGTTCTCTTATACTCCAGTGGATCTGTGCTTTTGATCTCTATGTTATGGATCATAGTAGTTGGTATTCAAAGTAATTTTTTCTAACAATTTAGATGTGACATATTTACAAGGAAAGGCACACCAGTTGGAATAAGATGGAGAAAAAGAAAAAAAATCAGGGGTGGAAGAGGACATGAACCAAAAGGTGCAGGACTTGAAGGCAAAGATCTCCCTCTCTTTGATCCTTGGAAGCAACACCAGAGAGTTTCAAAATGGTGACAGCAAGGGATTCATTAAGGAATTCCCTAAACACCAAAGAATTAGGCTTATTTACTCTAATAATGTAGTAGAGATAGCTTATGTAAATGTGTGTTGGACTACCTAGTGTTCATTCTGGAAAAAAAGAAGGAATAAGAGAAAACTCATTTAGACATTTTGAACATAAGAAAGATAATAAAATAGAAATGAACTTTTACTCATAAGAAGGAAGAATAAATTCTTTGTCCACAGTGACCTTGAGGTAGATAGAAATAATCTGTCCTTGATGATGTACTTATTTATCTTCATGAAATATCAGATCCCCAACCAGTTGATCTTTTTTTTTTTTTAAGATTTTATTTATTTAAGAGAGAGAGAGCAAACAAGCACATGCAGGGGGAGCTGCAGAGGGCGAGGGAGAAGGAGGCTCCCCACCGAGCAGGAAGCCCAACCCCAGGAACTTGGGATCACGACCAGAGCCAAAGGCAGGCACTTACCTGACTGAGCCACCCAGGCACCCCTTTAAGCACTTGATCTTGAAATCTACCTTGTTGATCTCTGAGCCAGCTCACTAGATTTCCAGTAGCATGGGGTGGGGGGCGGTTATAGATAGATGGCTTCATTGACTGTTCCCTGCCTCTTAAGGGTTTTTAAGGGTGTGCAGACATAAAGAGTAGCTTTTCCTCAGGAAAATGCTACATATTAGGACTAATTTAGCAAAGTATAGCATCCCTGTGTTACTCATATTTATAGAGTATTTGAGAAGTCTTTCTAGCTGCCACATTTTAAAGAGAGTCTTGATAAATTGAACATTTCTAAGAAAGACAGGGCCTAAAAGGGAAGAATTCTTAAAATATCTGGGAGTCTTCACGTAATTTTTTTTTTAATTGAAAGGAGGGATTAAGTTTATTCCTTGTAGCTCCAGAAGGTGGAAGTTAGGTTATTGGATAGAGCCTGCAGAAAGCAGATTTATTCTTAAAATAAGAACTTTTTTTTTAAGATTTTAGTTATTCATTTGAGACACAGAGTTACAGAGAGAGAGAAAGAGAGAGAGAGAGAAAGAGCATGAGTAGGGGGAGAGGCAGAGGGAGAGGGAGAAGCAGGCTCCCCGCTGAGCCAGGAGCCCAATGTGGGGCTTGATCCCAGGACCCTGGGATCATGACCTGAGCCGAAGGCAGATGCTTAACCATCTGAGCCACGCAGGTGCCCCCAAATAAGAACTTTCTAACGCTTAGAGTTGTTTTAGAGTGGATATGGCCACCGTCTGAAGCAGGCTGTCTTTGTCAACTTGGGCTACTGGAAAAATTACCATGAGCTAGGTGGGTTAGACAAGAGAAAGTTATTTTTTTCACAGTTCTGGAGATCAAGATCAAGGTTTCCTCTAATTTAGTTTCTAGTGAGAGCTCTTTTCCTGGCTTGCAGGTGGCTGCCTTTTTCTATATCCTCACATGCATATACACATGTCTTTCCTTAGTGCATATATACAAAGAGAGAGAACACAGGAGTGAGTGGAAGGGCCCAGTGTGTCTTATGAGGACACCAATCCTATTGGATCAGGGCCCCACCCTCATGACCTTATTTAGCCTTAATCACTTCCTTAGCAGCCAGTCCTCAGACATAGCCACACTGGGGTTAGGGCTTTGGCATATGAGTTTTGGGGAGACACAAACAAAACAGGCAGCCCTTTGTTTGGAGTATTTAAATAGAAGCTAGTTAGCCATCTGTTAGGACTGTTGTAGAGGGGAATCCTCAAACATGGAGAGACTTGATCTGATGATCAGTTTTCTTGAAACTAAAGGAATAGGGTAAAGCTGTAGATTATTGGATGTAGGTATATATAGGGGTGCACAGTTGAAAAAAATTTGGTCTTATTCTGGGAGCTTCTCAGGAACCAAAATCATAGGTGTTGGAAAATCAAGGTAGAAATAAAGAAAACCTCTTTAAAAAAAAAAAAGATTTTATTTATTTATTTGACAGAGAGATAGACAGAGCCAGAGAGCACAAGCAGAGGGAATGGTAGAAGGAGAGGGAGAAGCAGGCTCTGCGCTGAGCAGGGAGCCTGATGGGGGCTTGATCCCAGGCCCCTGGGATCATGACCCAAAGGCAGATCCTTAATCATCTGAGCCACCCAGGCGTCCCTAAAGAAAACCTCTTAACCTCTAGAGCTGCTTGGACTTGGTTAGGCATGGAAATTGAAAAAGTTAGAATCTACCTACATAGAATTTCCAAATACCTTTATCTTCATCAATAATATATTTGTCATGTAGCTCGTTCTTTAAAGGACAAATTCATAATAACACGATAGATACGTTGTGTCATTAATAGATGCTGATGAATAATTTTAGAGAACTTAAACCACATTTGATTTGTTTTTCAACACATCCTAACACAGTTCCTTTTTCAGTAGGCAATGAAGTAAACTTTGCATCCAGTAGGATATCAGAATTGGACCTAATAAAACCAAACCAAGTATTTGAATTACTTGAAAACATTCTTATATACAGGTCGTATTGTGATGGAATTTGAATCCGTTTGGCATTAAATGTGAACAATAGTCTGCATTGGTCAGTGTTGCTGATGACTATAAAAAGGTTACTAGGGGAGGTTATCATCTTAGGTCTTCGGTATTTACTGTGATCCTCACAAACATTAATACTTATGCTAATTACAGCACAAAAAATTGGTTTGCTGCAAGATATATAAGAAACATACAGATGCTACACATTATATAATGTTATATTGTAGGGGCCCAGGGCAAACTGCCCCAAGATGGGCAACTTTGACATAAAGATTATTTTGAGTCAAAAGTAATCAAAACCCAGTAGATACAGGAAAAGCTCTCTGCCTCCCCCTCAACTGCCTAAATTTACATTGGGAAGGAGAGCGAAAGAGAGCTATTAACAGAGACTCCCCTTTACTTCAGAAGCTTATCTGCATAATAGGGCAACCTTGTTTTTCCAAACATCTCCTTTCACCTTCTTGCTAATGAGCTTTCTCCCCTTTGTATCCTCAGGCCCCTCACCATCTCCTTAGTTCTATAGGCTTCAAGTTGCCTCATTGTCTTTGGAATTTCATTTCTGTGTGGATTCCCCATACCTACGCTATTTAATTTAATTTTCTCCTGTTCATTTGCCTCATATTGATTTGATTCTAAGTCCAGTTTAGAAGGACTGTAGGGCAGAGGAAAATTCTTCCTCCCAAAGCCATCTTGACTGCTTAGTTGGTTTGCTACTATTTTGGGAACATGGAACGATGGAGTCAACAGGAAGCAGAGACATAGAATAGTTTTGCCCTGATATAAAGGAGGTTGTGAATTTTATTTGCATGTCATGCTATTTTTTTTTCTTTCATTATAAATTTGATACATGCTTATTATAGAATGCTTTGGGAAAAAAGCATTATTTTTAAACTCACCATCTGTTATCTCAAAACTAGATTTTTTTGGACAATATGAATTCATCATTCCTTTTGATCCCCAATTTTTTTTGATCCAAAATTTTAAAATAAAACAACAACAATGTGATTTACTTTGAGGAGAACCTCAATTTTTAATATTAAAAACCTAAAAATATTTTTAAAAGTAAGAAAATCTTCAAATTAATTTGATATCTTTTGATGCGATTTATTAAATCGTTTTGTCCAGGAAATTAAAATAAGTCACAAATGAACCAAAAGTTAAGGTGTTAAGATGGTTCATATCAAAATTATTGATATGAAAGGCTGGAATAATATTTATATTTTGTTCAAAGAATTTAATTATGTTATAGGCATATTAGTATCAAATAATTACTTAGGAAAAAGGTGGTTATAAGGCAAGTAGTTTTTAATCATTATTATTTACCCTGAAAGTCCCTTGTTAATGTGGGGTCTCACGATTGCATGGGGGCCACCAAATGTGGGCAACCTGATCAAGTGGTGGGCAGGACAGTAAAGCAGAGACTGTCTGCCTCGAGGCAGTGGTGGGCAGCTGTAGTTAAAGGGGGTAGGTGAGGAGGTATTGCAATGTATGGAATTTTCCCTTTTTGTACCTTTGTCCAGGTATAAGTAACTCATTGGTCAGCCAGGGCTTATGGATATTTTGAGATGGGTCGCCCAATGGGCATGTGTGTATCCAGCCAGGGAGTTGGGGGTCACTGTGGGCCTTTGTACCTTACTCAGGTTTCCATTGTTCAAGTTGATTGCCTAAAGGTGGCCTCTACAATTAAGAATTTTATCTTACTATGCCATTGCTTATTAAAAATTAGATAAGAACTATTTTATATTTTGGTTTATCATATTGCTGAATAATTGAGTCATAGAAACTCAAAGATCTAAAGAAATATCCTTGGAGATGATTTCATTCAATTTCGTCTTTCATAGATGAGAAAACCAAAGGTCAGATAGAAATGAAATAACATCCTCCATTTGGGTTACTAGCAGCAGCAACCCCCCCCCCACCCCGCACCTCCCCTCCACCCTGCCTATCATCACATTTCTCCTGTGGGGTTTACAGAATAACTAATTGCTGATTCCTCACTCCAATCCAATGTGTTTGGTGAAAACATATTTAACAATGTAAAAGAGAGCTCTGAAGTACTTTATGATAAAAGTGAATTTTATTTTCAGACAAGCTATAGAAGGTCATGAAATTCCTCTGGAAAGTTTTCATGCAGTTAATAGTTTATCTGTACAGGTTTCTAACTTGGCTGTCTTATAAAATTAGTTGCTTTGAATTAAGATTTCATTTATAAGAATTTATGCATTTAATACAGTATTTTGATAGACAAGTCTGCTGTTGTTTGGAAGAGGAATCAAATCATTTGTTGGAAGATATTTAATTGATTAAATGATTAATAAAAGCAGAGTATGTAGTTATCTTATTTGTTTATTGGTTTGCCTATTCTTAGCCACTTAACTAAAACCAATCCCATAACAAATACTCCTGGAAATGCAATTTAAGTATAATTAAGTCTGCAACGTCTAGTGTGCTTGTAAGGGAGTACAGTATCCAAGCCTGAATTTATATTTAGTGATTTTCAGGCATCAGGTTTAATTTCTCTTATCAATATGAGTTGGTGGCTCTGTTTTAAAATTAAAAAAAATTTTTTTTATATTTTTGAACCAAGGGAGGTGCTAAATGCAGTGGTAAGAAGCACTTTCTTCTGTCATCCTAATTATTCTAGCTGGGAATCAGTCTTAAGTGCTTTCAGCAAAGACCAGACTTGCTGCCAGGAGCTTTGTTTATCTGCCAACATGAGAGTTTAGGTATAGATTTTTGATTTCATAGTAACATAGCTCTTTTCAAGAAGGAGCCATTGTCAGAAGTTGGCTCTAGGGCAACTGTGAGACAGAATAATAAACTGAGTCTGGGCTATTGAGTCAAAAAATAATTAGGTTTGAATCCTAGTCCTTGGACTTGCAAGCAATATGACTTTGAGAAATACTAATTGTTCTGAGTCTTAATTTGGCCATCTATGAAATGAGGAAAACAATATGTTTGTTATGAGAATCAAATGAAATAATGAATGTCAAGCACCAATGGCAGTGTCTGGTACATGTTGCATAAGTCTTAATTACCTTCCTGCCTCCCTGCAAATTCAATTCTACTTCCTCTGGATTCCTTTGCAGACTAAACTGCAAAATAATTGAAGTGGGGATAGAGAGCATTGGGCTACTATGGAGGCCATGTTGTTGGTAGACATTACCTTCCAATAAATATAGGAGAGGGATCAAGATTACCATTCTCCATTGTGCCCCATTCCTAACCCCAGGTCTAATTGCAAACAGCACACATCCAATTAAATCCAATTCCCAGCAGCCTCATCTTTGGATATTATTCAGAGACTTGACATATGATAACTAGTCCTATATTCCAGGGTGAGGTAATCCAGGATTGGCCCCAGTTGCTTATGGAGAGCCAGTGCTCAGGTAAAGTGGGTTACTATTTTTCTTTAGGAAAGATGAACAAGAGTTACAGTTGCTAAAGTAAAACAGATGTCAAGATCCAGGGATAGGATCAGAAAGGACAACTAGATTACATTTTTTAAAAATTGTAAATATATATGCATGTATCATAAGTTTTATCATATTAGCCATTTTTAAGTGTACAGTTCAGTGACATTAAATCCATTCACATTGTTGTGCAACAATCCCCACCATCCATTTTTAACACTTTTTTTTTTTTTTTACTATTTCTAGACTGAAACTCTGTACCCATTAAGTAATAACTCCTCAGCCCCAGCTGTTGGCAACCACTTTTTTATACTCTCTGTCCCTATAAATTTGACTATTCTAGATACCCCATATAGGTGGAATCATATACTATTGGCACTTTTGTGATTGGCTATTTTGCTTACTATACTGTCTTCAAGGTTCGTCCATATTATAGCATGTGTCTGAATTTCCATTTTATGGCTTGTTAACTTTCCATTGTATGTATAGATCACATTTTGTTTATCCATTCACTAGTGAACACTTGATTGCTTCCACCTCTTGGCTAGTGTGAATAATGCTGCTATGAGCATCAATATACAAATATCTGTTTGAGTGAGTCCCTGGTTTTGTTTTTTTTGGGGGTATATATCAAGAAGTGGGATTGCTGGGGGTGCCTGGGTGGCTCAGTCCGATAAGCGTCTGCCTTCGGCTCAGGTCATGATCCCAGAGTCCTGGGATCGAGTCCCGCAGGAGGCTCCCTGCTCCATGGGGCGTCTGCTTCTCCCTTCCCCCTGCTCATGCTCTGTCTCTCAAATAAATAAATAAAATCTTTAAAAAACCCCAAACAAACAAACAAAAACAAAAAAGAAGTGGGAATGCTGGGTCATGTGGTAGTTCTTTTTATAATTTTTAGAGAAATTGCCAAAACTGTTTTCCATAGGGCTGAACCATTTTACATTCCTACAAGCAGTGCACAAGGGTTCCAATTTCTCCACATCCTTGCCAACACTTGTTATTTTCTGTTTCTTCCTTCCTTCTTCTTCTGCTTTTGGATAATGTTATCCTAATGCATGTAAAGTGGTAGATTACTGAGGTGGCACAGGTGGGTTAGCCTTGCAGCCCCCAGGCCTTTGAAGCTGCTGAAGTGGCCATGGAAACCAGGCAAACCTGATGAGGGGGAGGAAATGTCCTCCTCCCTGTGGATCACGAGGCGGCCCTGGAGGCCTGGGAAAGCGGGGATTGGCTCTATTCCTTAATTCAAAGGAACGAAACACATTGTCTTCCAAGGATGAGTGACCACGAGAGCTTGTAAACAAGCTAACGTCAATAGGTTAAAATTTCCAGGTCATAGAGTTCCCAATTATAGTTGTTATGCGTTTCCATTGTACTCTTTGGCACTTGTTGATCAGGTTCTGTTGTTGAGTATGATTAATTATCTGATTTCTTCTGCTATAAAAATATGGGAAAAATAAACCGCAGCATGCAGTTGCAAGTGCTGCCTTTGCTCTGCATCCCCTGTGTCCTGGTTTCTTGTAGACCCCTACCCAGGGACCCCAACGCACTAGACGTTGACAGATTACTCTTAAAAACATGAATTGTGATATACAACAAAAAACCTGTCTCATTTCCTAGCCTAGGACCCATGCACATAGTAGGTGTCTGTTGAATGAATGAGCAAGAATCCACGTCATATATGAAATGAAATATCTATAGAAAATAATTCAGGAAGTATTATAATACAACATATTCATCTATACATCCATTCAGTCAATGAACAGGAGTATGTGCCATGTACTGTGTTAATTGTTAGGAGTTCAAATTTCTTTCCTTTTTTTTTTTTAAGATATTATTTATTTATTTGACAGAGAGAGAGCACAAGCAGAGGGAGCTGCAGGCAGAGGGAGAGGGAGAAGCAGGCTCCCCGCTGAGCCCCCGATGCTGGGCTTGATCCCAGGACCCTGGGATCATGACCTGAGCCCGAGGCACACACTTAACCACTGAGCCACCCAGGTGCCCCAGGAGTTCAAATTTCTTTCTTTCTTTCTTTTTTTTTTTTAAAGATTGTATTCATTTATTTGACAGAGAGAGACACAGTGAGAGGGAACACAAGCAGGGGGAGAGGGAGAAGCAGGCTCCCCACAGAGCAGGGAGCCTGATGCGGGGCTCGATCCCAGGACCCTGGGATCGTGACCTGAGCTGAAGGCAGACGCTTAACGACTGAGCCACCCAGGCGCTCCGGGAGTTCAAATTTCAATAAAAGGTGAAGCCAAGACAAATGTGGTTCCTTCTCTCAAAGAGCTCACGCTCTGTTATCTCTCTAGGGAGGAAGGCTGAGTCACCAAGATATGACAGTTCAATTAGAGTATCCATTAAAAAAATCTAACCCTTTTGGTATTAAAGTCTATATATTTTTCAGACCTCATCATGAATAGTAATGATACTGTATTCTAGTGTGTTTTCTTTTGCAAGTAGTAAATAATACATATAATACACACATATACATATAGTTACATATATCTACATCCTGTATCTATATATATGTTGTACGTCATGAGATTTAAGCCCTCTGGAGTTCTGGGATTGAAATAAGCCCAAATGGCTATAAAATATCCATTGTTTGTAGGAATTAACTTTTCTTTTCATTTAAAATGGTACTAGTTATTTGCTGTTGTTGGGAGAATTGAGAAATAATCACTCAAATCATTTTCTGTATACTGTGTTCAGATGAAGAACCCCTGTTGAGAAAGTCTGCCTCAGTGACTTTCTACTTCTCAGTGAAATAATAAAATTGATCTGAACCTGCCAAGCTGAAGACTATTCAGTGGTTCATGGTAATGATAGAAAACGTGTAGGGCACCAAAGAGACCAGTTAGATTACTGCTTTTGCTTTCTCTATAAATTCAGAAGGATAGGAGGACATATATTTGCAACTGAATCATGGTCTGACTTTCTTCCTATAGAGAAGAATGGGCTCCTTTTTTTGGGTGGGATTTATTTGTCTTATGTCCAAGTCAAAAAAATGCTGTAAACGATCATGCTGTCATTTGGTTTATTATACTCAAGTTATCCACTGAACTGCCTCCCTGAACATAAATGTACAGTAGTTTGCTACTGAGGCTCTGCGTTACTTTTTCTACCTATTTAATTCCATTCATTTAACAATTATTTGTTGAGATCCTGCTATATCTTCAGTACTATGGTAGGTCCTGATAATACAAAGGTGAACTGATCCTGTGGCCTAGTGGTAATGAAAGACAAATGAATAGACAAGTATAATTGCTAAGTATTAATAAATAGCAGAGCAAGCAGAGGGTGCCGAGGTAGCACAGAAAAGAGACCCCCAACGCAGACCAAGAGGATTAGGGGAGACTTCCTGGAGGAACTGATAACTAAATTAAGACCTACCATTGAATAGGAATTAAGGGAGGAAGGAAAAGAAAAGTTCTTTCTCAGAAGAAACAGCACAAAGTCCCAGCATGGGTAAGCATGCATCCTTAAGAAAATGAAAAAAAGGTAAGAATGGCTTGAGACCACATTGTGAGGGTGTAATCTAGGATATCATGAATTCTCTTTAGGGCTTCATTCTGGGAGCATCAGGACTCATTATAGAGTTTGAAGAAAGGGTGCATTGCAATGAAATTTATGTTCTAAAAAGATAGCTCCAGCTGCAATGTGGAGAATGGGTAAGGGAAGAAAGGGTAAGATGGAAGTGTGGGAGACCATGAGCTTTCTGTACTAATCCAGGAATACAGAGAAGTTTGTAAATTTCAGTGCTCTTTTCCAGGATTTGGTGACTTTTTTGGATATATGATGTGGAGGAAAAGAGTGACTCCCTGGTTTCTGGCTTGGCCACTAGGTGAGATGGAAAACAGAGTGTAGCAGTTTTCTAGGGAAGATGATAAGTTCAATTTTAGATAATTTATATTTGAGGTGCCTGAGAGACAACCAAGAAGGCTGTTGTGGTGGGAGTTTTAGGGAGAGATTAGGGGAAATTATTGTTGATGTTTAACTTTTGCTCTTATTGCCAATCCTTGTTTAGGATGTTGCTATGCAAATAATAATTTAGGAATTAGAGGCATTTCTTGTGGAATTGGATCCAAAGAGTAAAATAGCAAGGGGTACATAACTTGCTGCTTCTTGGGAGCATCATGGGTTGAGGTAGCATCATCTTGATTATGATTTTCTGCCAATGGCTAAATGATTGCTCCTTCCTATTTATATGAATATATAGTTGCATATATATACTTATGTATACATAGATAAGTATGATCTTGCTGTGTCTGTTGATGTGCTTATTTTTGGGAAGAAGAATTAGTTGGAGGAGTGGGGAATTGTTAATTTATATAATCTTTTTTTTTTTTTTGAACAATTATATATTTTATTTCTTAAAACCCTAGTTGTTTTTTTTTTAATTTTTTTTTTATTCTTATGTTAATCCCCATACATTACATCATTAGTTTTAGATGAAGTGTTCCATGATTCATTGTTTGTGCATAACACCCAGTGCTCCATGCAGAATGTGCCCTCCTCAATACCCACCACCAGGCTAACCCATCCTCCCACCCCCCTCCCCTCTAGAACCCTGTTTGTTTTTCAGAGTCCATTGTCTCTCATGGTTCGTCTACCCCTCCGATTTGCCCGCTTCATTCTTCCCCTCCCACTACCTTCTTCTTCTTCTTCTTTTTTTTTTTTTTCTTAACATATATTGCATTATTTGTTTCAGAGGTACAGATCTGAGATTCAACAGTCTTGCACAATTCACAGCGCTTACCAGAGCACATACCCTCCCCAGTGTCTATCACCCAGTCACCCCATCCTTCCCACCCCACCCCCCACTCCAGCAACCCTCAGTTTGTTTCCTGAGATTAAGAATTCCTCATATCAGTGAGATCATATGATACATGTCTTTCTCTGTTTGACTTATTTCACTCAACATAATACCCTCCAGTTCCATCCACGTTGTTGCAAATGGCAAGATCTCATTCCTTTTGATGGCTGCATAATATTCCATTGTATATATATACCACATCTTCTTTATCCATTCATCTGTTGATGGACATCTTGGCTCTTTCCACAGTTTGGCTATTGTGGACATTGCTGCTATAAACATCGGGGTGCACGTACCCCTTCGGATCCCTACTTTTGTATCTTTGGGGTAAATACCCAGTAGTGCAATTGCTGGATCATATGGTAGCTCTATTTTCAACTTTTTGAGGAACCTCCATACAGTTTTCCAGAGTGGCTGCACCAGCTTGCATTCCCACCAACAGTGTAGGAGGGTTCCCCTTTCTCCGCATCCCCGCCAACATCTGTCCTTTCCTGACTTGTTAATTTTAGCCATTCTGACTGGTGTGAGGTGGTATCTCATTGAGGTTTTGATTTGGATTTCCCTGATGCCGAGCGATATTGAGCACTTTTTCATGTGTCTGTTGGCCATTTGGATGTCTTCTTTGGAAAAATGTCTGTTCATGTCTTCTGCCCATTTCTTGATTGGATTCTTTGTTCTTTGGGTGTTGAGTTTGATGAGTTCTTTATAGATTTTGGATACTAGCCCTTTATCTGATATGTCATTTGCAAATATCTTCTCCCATTCTGTTGGTTGTCTTTTGGTTTTGTTGACTGTTTCCTTTGCTTTGCAAAAGCTTTTTATCTTGATGAAGTCCCAATAGTTCATTTTTGCCCTTGCCTCCCTTGCCTTTGGCGATGTTTCTAGGAAGAGGTTGCTTCGGCTGAGGTCAAAGAGGTTGCTGCCTGTGTTCTCCTTTAGGATTTTGATGGACTCCTGTCTCACATTGAGGTCTTTCAACCATTTGGAGTCTATTTTTGTGTGTGGTGTAAGGAAATGGTCCAGTTTCATTCTTCTGCATGTGGCTATCCAATTTTCCCAACACCATTTGTTGAAGAGACTGTCTTTGTTCCATTGGACATTCTTTCCTGCTTTGTCAAAGATGAGTTGACCATAGAGTTGAGGGTCCATTTCCGGGCTCTCTATTCTGTTCCATTGATCTATGTGTCTGTTTTTGTGCCAGTACCATGCTGTCTTGATGATGACAGCTTTGTAATAGAGCTGGAAGTCCGGAATTGTGATGCCGCCGGCTTTGCTTTTCTTTTTCAACATTCCTCTGGCTATGCGGGGTCTTTTCTGGTTCCATACAAATTTTAGGATTCTTTGTTCCATTTCTTTGAAAAAAGTGGATGGTATTTTGATGGGGATTGCATTGAATGTGTAGATTGCTCTAGGTAGCATTGACATCTTCACAATATTTGTTCTTCCAATCCATGACCATGGAACGTTTTTCCATTTCTTTGTGTCTTCCTCAATTTCTTTCATGAGTATTTTATAGTTTTCTGAGTACAGATCCTTTGTCTCTTTGGTTAGATTTATTCCTAGGTATCTTATAGTTTTGGGTGCAATTGTAAATGGGATCGACTCCTTAATTTCTCTTTCTTCTGTCTTGGTGGTGGTGTATAGGAATGCCACTGACTTCTGTGCATTGATTTTATATCCTGCCACTTTACTGAATTCCTGTATGAGTTCTAGCAGTTTTGGGGTGGAGTCTTTGGGGTTTTCCACATAAAGTATCATATCATCTGCAAAGAGTGAGAGTTTGACTTCTTCTTTGCCGATTTGGATGCCTTTTATTTCTTTTTGTTGTCTGATTGCTGTGGCTAGGACTTCCAATACTATGTTGAATAGCAGTGGTGATAGTGGACATCCCTGCCGCATTCCTGACCTTAGGGGGAAAGCTCTCAGTTTTTCCCCATTGAGAATGATATTCGCTGTAGGTTTTTCATAGATGGCTTTTATGATATTGAGGTATGTACCCTCTATCCCTATACTCTGAAGAGTTTTGATCAAGAAAGGATGCTGTACTTTGTCAAATGCTTTTTCTGCATCTATTGAGAGGATCATATGATTCTTGTTCTTTCTTTTGTTAATGTATTGTATCACATTGATTGATTTGCGGATGTTGAACCAACCTTGCAGCCCAGGGATAAATCCCACTTGGTCGTGGTGAATAATCCTTTTAATGTACTGTTGGATCCTACTGGCTAGTATTTTGGTGAGAATTTTTGCATCCATGTTCATCAGGGATATTGGTCTGTAATTCTCCTTTTTGATGGGGTCTTTGTCTGGTTTTGGGATCAAGGTAATGCTGGCCTCATAAAATGAGTTTGGAAGTTTTCCTTCCATTTCTATTTTTTGGAACAGTTTCAGAAGAATAGGTATTAATTCTTCTTGAAATGTTTGGTAGAATTCCCCTGGGAAGCCATCTGGCCCTGGGCTTTGGTTTTTTGGGAGATTTTTGATGACTGCTTCAATTTCCTTAGTGGTTATAGGTCTGTTCAGGTTTTCTATTTCATCCTGGTTCAGTTTTGGTAGTTGGTACATCTCTAGGAATGCATCCATTTCTTCCAGGTTATTTAATTTGCTGGCATAGAGTTGCTCATAATATGTTCTTATAATTGTTTGTATTTCTTTGGTGTTGGTTGTGATCTCTCCTCTTTCATTCATGATTTTGTTGATTTGGGTCATTTCTCTTCTCTTTTTGATAAGTCTGGCCAGGGGTTTATCAATCTTGTTAATTCTTTCAAAGAACCAGCTCCTAGTTTTGTTGATCTGTTCTACTGTTCTTTTGGTTTCTATTTCATTGATTTCTGCTCTGATCTTTATGATTTCTCTTCTCCTACTGGGTTTAGGCTTTATTTGCTGTTCTTTCTCCAGCTCCTTTAGGTGTAGGGTTAGGTTGTGTACTTGAGACCTTTCTTGCTTCTTGAGAAAGGCTTGTATTGCTATATACTTTCCTCTTAGGACTGCCTTTGCTGCATCCCAAAGATTTTGAATAGTTGTGTTTTCATTTTCATTGGTTTCCATGTATTTTTTTAATTCTTCTTTAATTTCCTGGTTGACCCATTCGTTCTTCAGTAGGATGCTCTTTAGCTTCCATGTATTTGAGTTCTTTCTGACTTTTGTCTTGTGATTGAGCTCTAGTTTCAAAGCATTGTGGTCTGAAAATAGGCAGGGAATGATTCCAATCTTTTGGTACCGGTTGAGACCTGATTTATGACCTAGGATGTGATCTATTCTGGAGAATGTTCCATGGGCACTAGAGAAGAATGTGTATTCCATTGCTTTGGGGTGGAATGTTCTGAATATGTCTGTAAAGTCCATTTGGTCCAGTGTGTCATTTAAAGTCTTTATTTCCTTGTTGATCTTTTGCTTAGACGATCTGTCCATTTCAGTGAGGGGGGTGTTAAAGTCCCCCACTATTATTGTATTGTTGTCGATGTGTTTCTTTGCTTTTGTTATTAATTGCCTTATATAATTGGCTGCTCCCATGTTAGGGGCATAGATATTTACAATTGTTAGATCTTCTTGTTGGATAGATCCTTTAAGTATGATATAGTGTCCTTCCTCATCTCTTATTACAGTCTTTGGTTTAAAATCTAATTTGTCTGATATAAGGATTGCCACCCCAGCTTTCTTTTGGTGTCCATTAGCATGGTAAATGGTTTTCCACCCCCTCACTTTCAATCTGGGGCTGTCTTTGGGTCGAAAATGAGTCTCTTGCAGACAGCGTATCGATGGGTCTTGTTTTTTAATCCAGTCTGATAGCCTGTGTCTTTTGATTGGGGCATTGAGCCCATTTACATTCAGGGTAACTATTGAAAGATAGGAATTTAGTGCCATTGTATTGCCTGTAAGGTGACTGTTACCGTATATTGTCTGTGTTCCTTTCTGGTCTATGTTGCTTTTAGGCTCTCTCTTTGCTTAGAGGACCCCTTTCAAGATTTCCTGTAGGGCTGGTTTTGTGTTTGCAAATTCCTTTAGTTTTTGTTTGTCCTGGAAGCTTTTTATCTCTCCTTCAATTTTCAATGACAGCCTAGCTGGATAGAGTATTCTTGGCTGCATATTTTTCTCATTTAGTGCTCTGAATATATCCTGCCAGTCCTTTCTGGCCTGCCAGGTCTCTGTGGATAGGTCTGTTGCCAATCTAATGTTTCTACCCTTGTAGGTTACATATCTCTTCTCCCGAGCTGCTTTCAGGATTTTCTCTTTGTCTATGAGACTCGTAAGTTTTACTATTAGATGTCGGGGTGTTGACCTATTTTTATTGATTTTGAGAGGGGTTCTCTGTGCTTCCTGGATTTTCATGCCTGTTTCCTTCCCCAAATTAGGGAAGTTCTCTGCTATAATTTGCTCCATTATACCTTCTGCCCCCCTCTCTCTTTCTTCTTCTTCTGGGATCCCAATTATTCTAATGTTGTTTCGTCTTATGGTATCACTTATCTCTCGAATTCTGCCCTCATGATCCAGTAGTTGTTTATCTCTTTTTTTCTCAGCTTCTTTATTTTCCATCATTTCATCTTCTATATTACTGATTCTCTCTTCTGCCTCATTTATTCTAGCAGTTAGCACCCCCATTTTTGATTGCACCTCATTAATAGCCTTTTTGATTTCTACTTGGTTGGATTTTAGTTCTTTTACTTCTCCAGAAAGGGTTTCTCTAATAACTTCCATATTTTTTTCAAGCCCAGCTAGTATCTTTAAAGTGATGATTCTGAACTCTAGATCTGACATTGTACTAATGTCCGTATTGAGTAGGTCCCTGGCAGTCGGTACTACCTCTTGTTCTTTTTGTTGAGGTGATTTTTTCCGTCTTGTCATTTTGTGCAGAGGAGAATAGATTAATGAGAGAACAAAATGCTAGCAGAGTAACAACGTCCCCAGAAAATATACTCTAAACAAATCAGAAAAAACCTGAAGCAGTGGGAAAAGAAAGGGAAAGAGAGAAAAAAGAAAAAGAAAAAAAAGAAAAAGATAAAGATAAAAGCAAAAACAAACAAAACAAAACAACAACAACAAAAAAACCAGAATGTGATCAAATATGATCAGGCTGGTATATAGATCAGTGCCACACACTAGATTTGGGGTGTATTTTGGTCTTTTAGAAGAAAGTGCCTCCCAAAATTTTAAAGAAAGAAAAACTTATATATGTACAAAAATAAGGGTTGATATGATGAAGGGATGGAATATGACTGTAAAGATGGAAAGTATAAAAAATTTTATAAAAGGAATTGATAAGAAGTTGTTTGAAAAAAGAAAGAAGAGGATTTAAAAAAAGAAAAAAAAAAGGGAGAGGATGTGATCAGGCAGGGGAATAGAAAACACCATATACTAGAGATTTAGGGTATATTTTGATCTGTTAGAAGAAACTATCTCAAAATTTTAAAGGAGAACAACTTATATATATAAGCCAAAAATACGGGTAACTACTATGAAGGGATAGAATATGACTCTAAAAATGAAAAATAAAAATTTTTTTTTTAAAAAAAGGGATTGATGTTGGTTGAAAAAGGGAAAAAGAAAAATTCAAAAAGAAAAAAAAGAAAAAAAGACAGTTAAAAAAAAATTTACTTTGAAAGACTGCAGAATCATGGTAAAAAAGCCATGAATTCTATGTGCAGTAGTCCCCTAGAGCTGGAGTTCTGCCGTTCTCATTGATGGGTAAACTTGGTCTTGGCTGGCTGTTCTCGCTGATCTTCTGGGGAGGGGCCTGTTGCCGTGGTTTCCAAATGTCTCTGCCTGAGGCGGAATTGCCCCGCCCTTGCCCCCTCCCAGCTAAGTAATCTGCTCAGGTTTGCTCTCCGGGGCTTTTGTTCCCTGCGAGCTTTCCGTACAGCTTTGGAGGCGGAGAGTGAAAATGGCGGCCTCCCAATCTCCGCCGCGGAGGAGCTGAGAACTCGGGGCCCCGCTTCTCAGTGAGCCCCCAGAGAAAAGCCGTCAGTCACTCCCGTCTCCCCGGTCTCCAGCCGTACTCCGTGCTCACCCGGCCTGTGACCGCGCGTTTCTATCTCTGGCACCCGACCCCGGGTGGAGTCTCCAAACCCAGCAGATCCCTGCGGCGCACTCCCGCGCGGCTCCTCCCGGGGGAGGAAGGTGAGTCTCCCGGATCTGCCGCTTGTTGGGTCCCTGCTGGAGGAGCAGTGGCCCGACTGTGCCGCGGATCACGGTTTATGGCAACCCCGAGCTGAGAGCCCGCGCCTGGGCTCCGCCTCTGCAGCCGGCTTCCCTGCTCCGTTACCTGGGAGCTCTGCCACACTCAGGCACCCCCGGTCTTTCTGTGACCCCGAGGGTCCTGAGACCACACTGTCCCAGAGAGGGTTCCACCCCCCGCTTAGCCACCAGAGTGACGTCCCTCAGCGGAGCAGACTTTTAAAAGTTCCGATTTTGTGCTCCGCGGCTCTATCAGTTGCCAGAAGCAGCCGCCGGAGGCCCCTCCCCCGCCGTCTATCCTCCCGAATATCGCCTCGGATTCACTTCTCCGCACGTCCTACCTTCCAGAAAGTGGTCGCTTTTCTGATGAGAGAGTTGTTGCTCTTCTTTTCTTCGATCTCCTGTTGAGTTTGTAGGTGTTCAGAATGGTTTGATCCCTATCCAGCTGAATTCCTGAGAGGAGACGAAATCCAGGTCTCCTACTCCTCCACCATCTTGCTCCTGTTAATTTATATAATCTTAACATGCTAGAATTTCTTTTGCAAGAAGCACTTTATTTTATGAAAAAATAATTAAATCAAAATTATTGAGTAAATAATTGAGTAAAAATTTTAAGTAAACTGTGTTGATAAAAAATAATTGAGGGAGTGGGAAAATTTTGAAGAGCAATGTAGAAGGCATAGAAAGGGAAAACATGACTGGAGGTGAGATAGGAGGTTTGGTGATACTCCACAGATTACATGGGGAAGTCTTCCTGCCTTCTTGCCTCCCTAAGTGGTATATGAGGAACCACAGGTAGGGTGCCTGGGTGGCTCAGTTGGTTGGGTGTCTGCCTTCGACTCAGGTCATGGTCTCGGGGTCCTGGAATCGAGTCCTGCATCCAGCTCCCTGCTCAGCGGGGAGTCTGCTGCTTCTCCCTCTGCCTCTCCCTCCCCCCTGCTCATGCTCTCTCTCTCAGATAAATAAATAAAATATTTAAAAAAAAAAAGAAACCACGTGTAAAGAATTTTTGTCATTCAGTTGCTACTTCTTATTTATTCTCCTATAATAAGCCTCCATCATTACACTTTTTAGCAAGACTGATGCTCAACTGTTACTCACTGGTAGACTGTGGTGGTTATTTATAGCTGATATCTGTTCTGGTTGGTGTGATTGCTGATTGTTATTATTACTACTGCTTTAGTAATTTATATTCTCTGACAGCATTGATTTAGGAAGCCTTTCTTTTGTTTTCTTTATTTTTTAAAAAATTTTTCTTTATTTTTTTTTAAGTAAGCTCTATGCCCATTGTGGGCCTTGAACTCATCACCCTGAGATCAAGAGTCATATGCTCTACCAACTGAGCCAGCCAGGTGCCCCTTATTTAGGAAGCCTTCCTTGACATCTGCCTCTTCTTCCACTTTTCAAGTTGAACTATCAGCTTTCTCTGCTTCTCCAGTATTCCCTGGTAGATATCCATAATAGCACCTGTATTAGGCTGAATCATGGCCCCCAAAGATATCAGGTCCAAATTTCTAAAATCCTTAAATGTCCCCTTATTTGGAAAAAGGGTCTTTGCACATATGATTAAATTAAAGATTTGGAGATGGAACAGTTATTTTTGATTACCTAGGTGGGCCCTAAATGTCATCACTGGTGTCCTTATAAGAGACAGGCAGAGGGAGATTTGACACAAACACAGAAGAGAAGGCAGTGAAGAGGTGGAGCAGACAGAGATTTGATTTGAAGATGTTTGCCTTGAACATTGGAGTGATGTGGCCATAAGCCAAGGAATGCCAGCAGCCCCCAGAAGCCAAACGAGACAAGGGACTGATTTTTCCCCTTAAGCCTTGATTTCAGCCTAGTGAAACTGATTTCAGGCTTTTCAGCTCCAGAAATATGAGAGAATGAATATTCCAAGGATCACATTGGAATGTACTTACATATATTATTTGTGGTTTGTCTTGTCTGAAATTCAAATTTAACTCAGTGGGCCTCCTATATTTTATTTGGTAACCCTAGATAGAGGTCATGTCTTACTCATCTCTGTGTTGTTTAGCAGTATTTGGTAAAATGGATGTTTGGTATAAATGACATGATAATTTTGCAAATAGTTAAGAAGTCTTTTTATTATTGAGATTTCCAAATATATTCAAAAGCAGAGAGAGAATAGTGTAGCAAAGCCCTCTGTATCCATTACCTAGGTTCTATGATCATCAATACATGATTGATCTTACAGTTTTTAAAAAAATACTTTGTTCAAAAGATGCAGCTCTGGTGGTATTGTTTTGTGTGTATATATTTCTATGTGTGTGTGTATGTGTGTATGGCAGGAGAGAGTGGGTGGCAATAGCCTGAATTTTAAGATGCTACGTTCTTCCAAAAGAATCCAGGAATTGGAGAGTGGGGAGCATTGTATATGAATAGCAGGAGAATCGAACAAGATTTCAGTGATTGAGGGAACCTGGTAAAGAACGCCAGGTGAGATAGAGCACATGGCCAATATTTTCCAAATATAAATTGAAACATGGGCACACAGAGACGAGTAAATATAACTTCTGGTAGAACTGTTCTGCTGAAAACAAAGCATTTCATGAATGTTCAACTAGCTTTGCTGACAATTTCACCTCTCAGAATAGTGAGGAAGCAATCAGGAGAATGGATATCCAGAATTTGATTCTGAATGCCAAGGAGGAACAGGTTGGGGACATGGAAGTGACTGGCACTGAAGGAGGGATGTGAGCTTATGACCGTATCATCCCTGAATGTGAAGTAGCTAGGGAAAAGAGGCCTAGATGTAGTCAGACCATCATGGTTTGTAGGAAAAGTAGGCTTCAAAAATTCAGAGGAAATACAGGTATAATTGCATCCTGTGGGTATTGAATGACATACAGTTGCCACAGAAACAAGAAGCTCTTTAAAAAATGAAATTTTAGGGGTGCTTGGCTGGCTAGTCAGTGAACGTGTGACTCTTGATCTCGGGGTTGTGAGTTCAAGCCCCACGTTAGGTGTAGAGATTACTTAAATAAATAAATTTTGTAAAAACCTTTAAAAAGTGAAGTTTTACAGTATTCTTTAAAAAATGAAATTTTACAGTTAAGTTTCATACATTTTTTAAAAGTTTTATTTAAATAATCTCTACACCCAATGTGGGGTCAAACTCATGACCCTGGGATCAAGTGTTGCATGCTCTTCCTACTGAGCCAGACAGATGCCCCAAGTTTCATACATTTTTATATGGAGGGAGGAAATCAGAAGGCATCTGTAGCAACTGCTGTTGGTTGCCTACCTTCATAGCAGGTAACCTGAACCAATGAATTGAGCCAGGCCAACAAGTCAGCCAACAGATCCTTTTTTCCCCCAGCTTTATTGATGTATAATTGAAAAATAAGGTCGTATATATTTGAAGTGTACAATGTGATGATTTGTTTTATGTATACCTTAAAACAAGCAGGTTAATTAATATATTCATTGCCTAATACTTTTGTGTGTGTGTCTGATAAGAATGCTTAAGATCTACTCTCTTGGCAAATTTCAAGTATACAATACAGTATTATTAACCATAGTCATCATGCTGTACATTAGATCCCCAAAACTTACTTATCTTAAAACTGAAGACTCAGGGGGCGCCTAGGTGGCTCAGTCGGTTAAGCATCTGCCTTTGGCTCGGGTCATGATCCCATGTCCTGGGATCAAACCCCGCGTCGGGCTCCCAGCTCAGCAGGGGAGTCTGCTTCTCCCTCTCCCTCTGCCTTTCCCCCTGCTTGTGCTCTCTCTGTCTCTCTCTCTCAAATGAATAAACGACAACAACAACAACAACAAAAACCCCAAAACTGAAGACTTACACCTTTTGACTAGCTACTCCCCATTTTCCGCATTCCCTAGCCCTGGTAACCACCATTGTACTCTCTGTTTTGGGGAGTTTGACTTTGTTTGTTTGGGTTCCATATATAAGTGAGATCATGAAGTATTTGTCTTTCTCTTTCTGGCTTATTTCACTTAGCATGATGTCCCAGGTTCATCCATGCGTCACAAATGACAGCATTTCTTTATTTCTCACAGTTGAATAATTTGTGTGTGTGTTCATTCATGTGTAGACAGACACTTAGGTTGTTTCTATATCTTGGCTATAGTGAGTAATGCTACATTGAACATGGGAATGCAGATATCTCTTTGAGACACTGATTTCATTTCCTTCAGATAAATACCCAGAAGTGGGATTGCAGGATCATATGGTTGTTCTATTTTTAATTTTTTGAGGAACCTCCATACTGTTTTCCATAATGGGTGTACCAGTTTACACCCACCAACAGTGTACAAGAGTTCCCTTTTCTCCACATCCTTGCCAATACTTGCTATCCCTTGTTTTTTTGATAAAAGCCATTCTAACACATGTGAGGTGATGTCTCATTTTGGTTTTGGTTTGCATTTTCCTGATGATTAGTGATGTTGAGCAGCACTTCATGTACCTGCTGGCCATACGTATTTCTTCTTTGGAAAAATATCTATTCAGAGCCTCTGCAATTTTTTTAAAGATTTAATTTATTTATTTTAGAGAGAGCGAGAGAGAGCATGAGCAGGGGGAGGTGCAGAGGGAGAGAGACAAGCAGACTCCGTGCTGAGTGTGAAGCCTGTCTTGGGGCTGGATCCCACACCCTGAGATCATGACCTGAGCGGAAGTAAAGAGTTGGCTGCCCAATGGACTGAGCCACCCAGGCACCCTGCCTTTACCAAATTTTTAATTGGGTTCTTTTTTTTTTTTGGCTATTGAGTTGTGTGAGTTGTATGCTATTGAGTTCTTTATATATTTTGGATAGTAACCTCTTATTAGATATATGATTTTCAAACATTTTCTCCCATTCAGTAGGTTGCTTTTTCATTTTGTTGATGGCTTCCTTTGTTGTGCAGAAGCTTTTTAGTTTGATGTAGTCTCACTTGTTGATTTTTGTTTTTGTTGCCTGTGTTGTTGGTGTTATATCCAAAAAAATCATCGCCAAGACCAACATCAGGGAACTTACTGCCTATGTTTTCTTCTAAGTGTTTTATGGTTTCAGTTTTACATTTAAGTCTTTAATCCATTTTCATTAATTTTTGTGTATGATAAAAGACAGGGGTTCAGTTTCATATTTTTGCATGTGGTTTTCCAGGTTTCCTAACACATTTATTGAAGAGACTGTTCTTTCCCCATTGAGTATCCTTAACTCCTTTGTCATAAATTAATTGACTATATGTGTATGTTTATTTCTAGGCTCTCTGCTGTTCCATTGATCCATGTGTGTGTTTTTGTGCCAATAACATAGTCTTGATAACTAGCTTTATCCTACAGTTTGAAATCAGGAAGCTCCCTGATGCCTCCAGCTTTGTTCCTCTTTCTCAAGATTGCTTTGGGCTATTTGGGGTTTTTTGTGGTTCCATATAGATTTTAGGATTCTTTGTTCTATTTCTGTGAAAAATGCCACTGGAATTTTGATAGGGACTGCATTGAATCTGTAGATTGCTTTGGGTCATGCAAACATTTTAACAATATTAATTCTTCCAATCCCTGAGTATGGAGTATCTTTCTGTTTAATTGTGTCTTCAATTTTTTTTCCATCATTGTGTTATCATTTTCAGTGTACAGGTCTTTTACTTTCTTGGTTAAATTTATTCCCAGGTATTTTTTTTTTCTTTTTGATGCAATTGTAAATAGGGTTGTTTTCTTTCAGCAGTTGCAAAAATTAGGGCTCCAGACAAGTATACTGGCTCCTTTCTGGGAGATACCAGTGAGCTGTAGTGAGGCGGAGGGATTTTGCATCGATAGCATTCCCTGGTTTAATTGCTATCCTTCCTTGAGAGCACCACTGTAGCCTCTAGATGGTGCCCAACCTGAAGCCTGACCCTAAGGCCTAAGCTCCAGGACTAGCAGGTAGGCCTCTTTCACAGAAAGGCTGGGGGTGTATTTTAAAACGTATATTGTCTGTGCAGTGCCCTGGAGGTGGTAGCCTGCCAAGAACTGTTTTTTTAATTGTCATAGTCTCATGGGAGTCAGGATTGCAAGCCCCCTCCCCGCCAAGAGCCAGATAATCAGGAGGTATCCCCTCTGTAGCAGTGGTAAAAACCAGGCACCAGTTGTAAAAACTGGGGTAGCAGACTCATATAACAGACACATACAACACATATAACAGCTCCCTTGCAAGAGATGCTGGTGCTCTGGAGCACGGCAGAAGGAGAGTGCAAAGAGTGCCTGCCTTCTGAGGTCCCAGGAGAGATTTACGGTCAACCCTTAGATGTGTGTTTAATTAAAAGCCTGTCTCTCAGGCTGCAGCTCTGATGAGAAGCTAATGGGCTTCTTTCACAGAAATATTGAGCACCTGGGTTTGTTGCCTTTTGCTGAGCCCTGGGGGTGGTAGCTGTTTAAGTGCTCTTTCTCCATTGGTTACAGTCCTGTGGGACTTGTGAGTATAACCCCTGCTGGTCACGAGGGCCAGGTGATGTAGAGGTGGACCCTAAAAGCAAAACCCATAATCATGACACCAGACAAAGGTATAAGCTCCATTCTGGAAGATACCAGTGAGGTGGAGTGAGGTAGAGGGAGAGTGCAAAGATTGTCTTCGTCAGCCTCTGTAGTGTAGGCCCCTTTGAATGTGCTGAACAGGAAGCCTGCCCTTCAAGCCAAAACTCCTGGAGGAGAAATAGGCCTCTTTCACAGAAAGGCAAGGGGTAGGTTTCAGTCTGCTATCTGTGCAGTGCCTTGGGAGTAGTAGTCTGCCAAGAAATGTCTCTCAGATTGTGACAGTCCCATGGGACCCAAGACACAAGCCCTTCTGGCCTCTAGAGCCAGGTCATCAAGGGGCATTCCCTGGGGTGGGCAGCTGCAAAAACCAGGTCACCAGATGTAAAAACTGGAGCACCGTAAGTGTGTAGAAGCTACCCTCTGGGAGATACTGGTGCTCTGGAGTACAGCAGAGGGACTGAGTGAAGGTGATGCTGGCTGGATTGAAGCAGAGGGGAAATTGCAAAGGGGGCACCCATTAATAAAAGAAAAAAAAAAGAAAGAAAAAGAAAAAGGAAAAGGGGAAATAAAAAGAAAAAAAGGAAAGGTGGCGGGGAGGGGGGAAGGCCCTTTCTGGCTTTAGCAAGTCAAAGGGTGAATGTCCAAAATGGTGCCTGCTGGCTAGCGCATAAAGATGGTACCTGTGGGAAAAGGATTAAAAAATAAGGATGCTACCTGCTGTTTTTTTTTTTTTAAGATTTTATTTATTTATTTGAGAGAGCGTGAGAGCATGAGCAGGGAGGAGAGGGAGAAGCAGGCTCCCTGTGAGCAGGGAGCTCGATGCGGGGCTTGATCCCAGGACCCTGGGATCATGACCAGAGCTGAAGGCAGACGCTTAACTGACTGAGCCATGTAGGCACCCCACTACCTGCTGGTTTTAAAAGTACAGAGGTAAAGCAGGAAGATGGCGCCCACCAGCTTCCTACCTCAGAAAACATCTCAGCTGGCCCTTGTCCCTCAGACCAATGCTTTAAAATTAGGAAATGAATCTCTTTGACGTAAAGTCTGGGCATTTTTCAAAGGGCTGTTTCTTGGCCCTGCAGTGGGTGAGTGTGTACACAGGCCCTTTACGAACTGTTCCTCACTTTGACATAGCTCCAGGATCTCGTGAGCACAAGCCCCATTGGTCTTCAAAGTCAGGTGTTCTGGGGGCTCATCTCTCAGGTGCTGGTCTTAAAAGTTAGGGTGTCTGATGCAAGGCAAAACCCTTCACTCTTTAGGGAGAAGCTCTTGTTTTGGGTTCCCTCCTGACAGTGGGTTTTCTCACCAGGGGTTACTTGTTTGCCAGTTTTTAGTTTAGTTTTTTTTTTTTTTTCTTTTTTCCAGAGGAAATTGTTCCATATATAGCTATAGATTTGGCGAATCTGTAGGAGGATGAGTTCAGTATCTTCCTATCTTGCCATCTTGAACCAGAACCTCATTCTATTTTCTTACTGAAGAGACTGGGTCATTTTCTGGTAGAATTCTACCTTCTGGATTTCTATGATTGTTTACTTTTATTGAAATTTTAGTTTACTCTCCACTGTATTTCCGGTAAACTGGACATTTCTATCTAAAGTTGTGACTAAAGTGAGGTTTCAGGTAAAGCATTCTTGTCAAGAATATTTCATGAGTGATGCTGAATCATATCAGGAGTCTCATACTACTAGTTGCTCTTATGATGTTATCTCCCATCATTGGATTCATGGTTAATGTGAAAACTGCCACCATCACTCCATTGGGAAGTTACGAGTTTTCCTCTTGAGACAAGTAAATATTCTGTGTGTTGACAACTTGGCAGCAGATTATTATCCAGTCCTTGTCAACCTTATACCCAATGCTTTTTTTTTTTTTTAAGTAATCTTTACACCCAGTGTGGGGCCTGAACTCACGACCTCAAGATCAAGGGTCACATGTTCTACCAACTGAGCCTGCCAGGCATCCCTATACTCAATGCTTTTAGTACTTACTGCTGATTCTTGCCTGAACCAGTTATTCCATTATAGATTGCAAAATGATGACTTTTCCAATTTTGTCAATCCTTTTGCATTCACTAATTAGGATTCTTCTGTCAAGAAGAGCTTCCCCTCGGGGCGCCTGGGTGGCTCAGTCGTTAAGCTCAGTCCGGCTCAGGTCGTGATCCCAGGGTCCCGGGATCGCGCCCCGCATCAGGCTCCCTGCTCCACGGGGCGCCTGCTTCTCCCTCTCCCACTCCCCCTGCTTGTGTTCCCTCTCGCTGTGTCTCTCTCTGTCAAATAAATAAATAAAATCTTTAAAAAAAAAAAAAAAGAGCTTCCCCTCATCAACTGGAGCCAATTGTTACTCTGAAACAGAGTTCCATGTGGTAAAGAAATAATACTTAAATCTCTCTCTTTTCCAATATTTGAGTAAGGAATTGGTATAACTGTCATCCCAATTAGTGGCAAAAGTGTTTTTTTTTCTTTTTGTGTTAAAATATTGTTAGGATTTTTATATATTCAAGTAGATTAATCAGTCATAGTATTCTTTATGATGGTGTCACAGATTGTATTTACCTAAGAAGACTACGCTAATATATTTGGTCCCACATGTTCTTCTTATAATGTGATATTGACACTTCTCCATTATTTCTGCCCAGCACTCTCTTGGGATATGTGCTTTCAGTGAAATCCAACCACCCTGAAGCCACCACATTGGAGAAGAGAAAGCATATGGAAAGAGAACATAGAAATATAGAGAGATGATTAAGGAATCCTAATTGTTCCGTCCCTTACCTATTCCAGGCCAGGCAACAAACATATGAATGAATGAGTGAGCCTTCAGAAGATTTCAGCCTCTAGCTTTTGAGATGCTCAATTGATGCCAAGTATAGTGGATGCCAGCTGACCCACTGAACTCTGCCCACACTGAAAATTTCAGAGAATAATAAGTGTTGTTCTTTCTTTATGTTTTTTCTAAAATAAGTGTTGTTTTAAGTGGTTTGGCGTGGTGTTTTGCATAGCCACAGTAGCTAGGTGAAGTTGGCCTGTAGGAGCCTCCCCAAATTGATTCCCATGGCCTTTGACATGATGCCTATGCTCTTCAATAGTTTCCTTACTTTCTGGCATAAAATGATGTCTTAAGCTCCCCTTAAATTTTTTCTGCCTCCAGATCTGAAATCAGCCTTTTCCCCAAAGAGTCCTGGTTCTTTTTAGTGGGAAATGGTATTTCGGGTTCAAAATGTGGGCATTAAGAAAGCTTTCAAAGAACAAATTTCAATAGAAAAATTACAAACTTGATGATAATAAAACATTTCAACATGTTTCCTGAAAGCGAAATTGAAAGACAAACTATGAAGGTCAACAGAATGGACAAGAAAAGTAATACAATTCTAACAAAAAAAAAACATGAACAGGGGTTGCCTGGCTGGCTCAGTCACTAGAGCATGTTGATCTAGAACTAGAGTCTAGAACTAGGGTCACTATTGATCTCAGGGTTGTGACTTTAAGCCCCACGTTACGTGTAGAGGTTACTTAAAAAACAAACACGAACAAGCAACTCTCAAAAGATGGAATGCCTATGGATAATAAATATTGAATCATGTTCAACTTGTACTAAAAAATAGAATATATATTTTTTTCCTTTATCAAATTAATAGATTTTCTTTAAAAGAAATAAGCTTCTGGGGCACCTACGTGGCTTAGTCAGTTAAGCGCCTGTCTTTGGCTCAGGTCATGATCCCAGTGTCCTGGAATTGAGCCCCACAATCGGGCTCCCTGCTCAGCGGGGAGTCTGCTTCTCCTTCTCCCTCTGCCACTCCCCTCCACTCGTACTCTCTCTCTTTTACTCTCTCTGTATCAAATAAATAAATAATAAATAAATAAATAAAAGGAGCTTCAATATTGACAAGAATGCAGTAAAAATGTAATCTTATACACATTGGTGGCAATGCCACTTGACTTTTTGGCTTTCTGCTAAGTAATTGGACCATATGAATAATGCTGCAATATTAAAAAGTTGCAACGATTCGCAATATTAAAAAGTAGCTAGGATAGAGCCTAAGATACTGTGACAAAGAGATACCAAATGAAGTGTCTTAAAATTAAAACAAAATTTTTTTCTCTCATACAACAGGTTGAGAGTGAGTAGCAGGCTGGGAGGGCAGCTCTGCTTTCTGTGGTCATATAGGGGCCTGGTTCTTTCCACTCTCTTGCTTTGCCATTTCCTAAGTGCTTTAGTTGTATGGCCGAAGGTAGATCACAAGCAAGTCTGGGTTCCAGCTTGCATGAAGGGGAGAGAAAGAAGTCTAGGACAAGCAATATTCTCTTAAGCTAGAGAGATAGAATTCTGCTAACAAGGCCACATCTAGCTGGAAGGGAGGCTGGGAGCTGCAGTCTTTATAGACAGGAACTATATATCTAGCTTAAACACTGTTACTTAGGAAGAGGACCACATCCTTTGATTCAATAATTCCGTTTCTGGTAATATATTTTAATGAAATAAGTCAATTGGAGAAAATATGTTAATTACTTAACAGTAACTCAGCCAAGGAGAGTAATGTTCAGTTTTATTTATTAGAGAGGAAACTCACTTGAGAAATATCTATACATATTAACGAAGCGTTTTAGAGGCCATGGAAGGAATTAAATGAGGTGGAAACCAGTGGAGGGTTTTGAGTAAAAGAGTGATTCAGTTTAAGAATATTCTGCTTGCTGTTTGGAGGACAGGGTGAAAACAGTTGCCCTAGTCCAGGAGATGAATGATGATGGTAGTTGGAACTAGGGTTTTAGCAGTAGGAGGATAGTCAATTGATTATTAAATTTTTATTAGCTGTATGGATTTTGGAAGGAGCATTTTATCTGTGAGGCCAAATTTCCCACTTTACTTAGCCCATATAATAAGAGATAATGGCAAAAGATCACTAAGTGGGGTGTTGGTACAGATATATACCTGGAATGTTATTTTAAAATGTTCAAAGTTAGGGGCGCCTGGGTGGCTCAGTCGGTTAAGCGGCTGCCTTCGGCTCAGGTCATGATCCCAGGGTGCTGGGATCGAGTCCTGCATCAGGCTCCCTGCTACTCAGGGAGGCTGCTGCTTCTTCTCCCTCTGCTGCTCCCCCTGCTTGTGCTCTTGTGTTCTTTCTCTGTCAAATAAATAAATAAATAACCTTTTTTTTTTAAAAAAAAGATTTTATTTATTTATTTGACAGAGAGAGACACAGTGAGAGAGGGAACACAAGCAGGGGGAGTGGGAGAGGGAAAAGCAGGCTTCCTGCCGAGCAGGGAGCCCGATGCGGGGCTCGATCCCAGGACCCTGGGATCATGACCTGAGCTGAAGGCAGACGCTTAACGACTGAGCCACCCAGGCGTCTCTGAAAACCTTAGATTTCATTATTTTGTCTTCATTCTTACATTTAAAGTGGATTACACTATTTTTGTATGTATTTACTAAAGCTATAATATCAGTATTTAAGTAGTATCTATATATCCTCTTTGTTATGGAAATAATTTAATCTAATGATGATCTATTAAGCTATATGATTATTAATCTAATAACCTGTCATTTTATATATAATATTTAAGTCATCTGTTTGTTTTGTATCAAGCATGTGATATTTTCTCCTGAAAAGATGACCAGGTTGCTTGTGACTAAAGAATTTAATATGAGATTCCATGAAGCAGCTAATGTCCATTTGTTTTCTATTGGGAATAACCCATATAAGGAATAAGACTAAGTCAATTCATTTATTCTCACTACTTGTTGAACACCTACTGTGCTTAACACCTATTTATGTCACTGTAAATAATACCAAGGTGCATGACATTCAATGGATTTATAAGCTGATTAGAGAGATCCTGTTTCTACATAAATATCTGAAATACAGTTGATAAACTAAATTCAGTAAGTAACACAGTTATAGAAGTAACACAGTTAAAGTAGACAAAGTGAATTCTCCTCTTGGCCAGGGAAGAATTACACTTCTGATCGCTGCTCCTTATTTGGCTATGATTTTGCTTCATAAAAGCTTAATAAGTTTGGTTATTCTTACCTTAAATGTTACATTTATTACCATTTACCATAATGAAACCAGAATGAAACATGGCTCTGTTACTAGCCTTCAGATTTAGTACTAGACACAGAGCATTTTATAAGGAGCCTTGATAAAGCTCTTACTTTTTTGACTTATCACAGAAAGAGAATTGGAAGCCCTGTGCCAAATAAAAAGAAATCTTATTTGAAACCATGCACTTGTTCAAATACTCTGCTTCCAAATCTAATATCCCTGCTTTGTGCTAGGTGCCTAGTAGGTGATCAATAAATGGTTATTGAATGAATAAATGCAAGCATGAATAGATGATTCTGAGTTTCTGCCTGCTTATCTGTCTGTCTAGGTCTATAGGTTTATTTCTGTTGGACTGAATGTGAGGCTCCTCATAGTGGAATTACTACACATGGCACTGAATCTAGTGGTTACCTCCCTGAGAAATTCCATGAATTAAAGCCACTGGTAACTAGCTTAAATAAAATTCACACAAAACCCACCAATATTTTATGGATTTATATATATATATATATATATATATATAGTCTACAGAAAGGTGGGGGAGGTAGTAGTGATTTGCAGATGAAATTACTCCCATAGTTATTGGCATCTTGACAGTAGCTCATTTTTCACCTTCCCTGAACTAGGCGTGGAACTCCAGTTACTTCCCTATATCTGATAAATTCTGGCTGCAAACAAATTCAAGTGCTTTTCTTGCTTATTTTTTCCTTCTGTTAGAAACAGAAGGAATCAGGCAAAAAAAAAAAATTTTGTGAGACAACAACAGTTCCTTACTGTGTACCACCTGCTTAAATGTAAGCCAAAGGCACCCAAATGATGCAACCCATGAGTGTAGAAGAGGCTGGTGGATGGGCTGTCACGTTTGGCTGATCTGATGTCAGAGCAGATCATGTGGTGCTCTGTGGGCCGCTGGGACTGGCCCGCCGAAAGCACATGGATTACAGTCTGAGGCTGTAATGGGAAAGTCGGCTCCTGGGCTGCGGTCTCATAGACACCAGCCGGCAGGGCAGCTGGGGGCTTTCGGATTTGCCCTGCTCTGGGGCCCCTCCTGCTGCGTGACTCACAGGCACATTGCAGAGAGAAGCTGCTGCTCCCAGTAAGTCCTTAAAGAAGATCTTTATTCAGAGCATTCTGGAAGCGGGGAGGAAGTGTGGGTGTGGATGGGGGTTACTGGAAGCCCTTTGTAGAACACTCTCCCAGGATCTGGGCTGGGCAGCGTGGCTTTCCATGCCATCCTGGAGTTGATAGGCAGTGGTGATGTGCACACGTCCCCCAGCCCTGATTTTGGTTTGTTCTCCACGGGGATGTGTTTTCCTGAACTGCATTTTCTATTTTTGCAATTGTAGGATAGATTTGTGAGATCTAGTTAAAGTGAATGGATTTCAGATCCTCAGACCCTTGAGTGATCTTGGCATTCTCTGTATGGTAAGCGGGGAGAGGGGAGAAAGGGTGGTGTCTCTCTTAGTCAGAATCACTGTTTATATTAGGATACTGGCTGTGTCTGTGAAGGAGAAATATTTAGTGGTTGCTACCTCTTTCTTGCTTTGGGTAAGTAGGTGATGGAAAAGAAAGCAGGGTGAGCCAGCAGTGAGGAGCATGTAGATTTGAGGAATTATTGGTAAACTGAAATGCTGTTAATATATTGCTTTTTAGTGGTCTGTTGTATATTAGGTCATGTAAGTGGTAGAACAGGTGTCAGTAGGGGAAGGATGATGGAGTTCTCTCTCCCTTTTCCCAGCAAGCAAATTGTTTTTCCTGCGTTCAAGGCTCTGTTAAAGAGTGGTGAGAAGTGCAAGCAGTGCAGATTTCTAAGCACTGTTTTTTGTTGTTTTGCTGGTAACAAGCATCACATTCCTACACTCATGCATCAGGAGAGATCCTCACCTCGGTGATGTTTAGGTGTGGCCTTTTTGGAGAGCAAGGGAATACATGCAGTAACATCTTATTGTTCCTTCTGGGCATATAACACTAAATTTGTTTTAGAGACTGAAAATAAGTGTGGCTGGAAGGGGCTATACAGGGAAAATTAGGGGAAGAGATTATTTATTTGCTTATATCTTTCAAGTGGACATCCTCCACCTTGACCTCAAACTCTGTCAAGTGTTCACAGAAAGTGCCAAGGCAAATAAATAATAAGGCTATGTTGTTAGGCATCAGAAAACATTTATTCTTTTTTTGTTTTGTTTTTGTTTTAGAAATAACCCTAGGCTTTTCTTTGAGTCTCTGCACAAACTGTAAGCTTTGCAAAGCCTGATTCTAGAAACATTTAGGCATTGAAGAAACTTTTGGGTGGGAAAGATGGTGGGATGGGAGCAAAGAGAGTACGCTTAGATGAGATCTATTCTTTTTTATAGGCTTTTGCAATAGATGACTTAAGTCACAGAATATCAAACAACAGACAACAGCTTGCCCCACCCATAGTGCTGTGAACATGGATTATTCACTTGTCATTTTATTCCAATGAACTGCATAAGCACTAAGTGCAGAGAAGGTTCTAATTCATCATTTGAGCCCCGTGAAACAGAGTACGAGCCAAATAAAATGAAGCCATAGAAAAATGAAGATTCCCTCTTTCCTGCCCCACCCCATCTTGTTCTCCCTCCATATTGTTGAGTCAAGCGAGATTTATGCTGGAAAGGGTCCTTGTTACTGTTTGTAATTTTGTTAGCCATTTCAGAAGAACTGACAAAGGGTATAGGATATACACCTGGTACTTGTTGGAGGAGATGAGCATAGTGTGAGAAATGTTTTCAGAGGTGCTCTTACTGACCCAGCCCAGACCACACCCCCTTTTTTGGCTACATGCCAAACACAGTATCTCTGTGTAGGGAAGCCTGATGAACTGATGCCCATGCTTTGGCACATTGATTCTTCCGTTATAAAAGCAAGGAGCCCTCATCTCTGCAGGCTCACACCACCTGCTTCTCAGGGTAGAGATGCCAGTTTGTGGGAGTTTTAGAATTTCTTTTCTTCAGAAATTAATACATTAGTATGAAAAGAAATGGAAGAAAATCATGCATTTCCCCATCTCACTCACAAAAGCTCTGCCTAGTGTCTTTGTTTTCTTCGTGTTTTAATCATCGCTTTCAGCAGGCTATGATTAATGCACGGGGGACATCTACACCCCAGATTTCTACTTTTCAGGGAAGGCTTATGCAGTTAGGGACTTAGAACTGGAACAGACCTTAAGGACTGACAGTTCATCCCCTTATTTTACAGAGGGGAGACTGGCCCGAGTTATACATGATTGAGTGACAGAATCAGGACCGGAACCCAGCTCTCCTGACTCAGTGCACCTTTCTCAATCACATAACTTTTTTTTTTTTTTTTTAAGATTTTATATATTTATTTGACAGAGAGAGAGACAGTGAGAGAGGGAACACAAGAAGAGGGAGTGGGAGAGGGAAAAGCAGGCTCCCTGATGAGCAGGGAGCCCGATGTGGGACTCAGTCCCAGGACCCTGGGATCATGACCTGAGCTGAAGGCAGACGCTTAACAACTGAGCCACCCAGGCACCCCCCAATCACATAACTTAAGGAGAAAGCATTTTCCTACAAAATTAGGTGCCTTCCCCCCCCCCCCCAATTTTAGGTCATTTTTCATTTTTTTTAGCTGTGGTACTACTGGAATAGTAAAATCACTACAATTTCACTTTTCTTTCCTAAGAATATCTTGGACTAGGTTGGAAAGTCCCTAAAGAGAAAATTAAGTTTTATTTTCTTAGGGGAGTAGCATGTTCTTTGTGGGTCATGTGATGAGATTGCAAATACCTGATTATTAGTTTTCCAATCTTGCCTTACTGGGAATGTGGACCACTTTAATTGGTAAAGAAATCATCATTCAGTTATGGCAAACAAATACCACAATAATACTGAGAAGCTTCTTCCCATTTGAGTAGTTTTCTTTTTCTTTCTTTTTTTTTTAAGATTTTATTTTTAAGTACTCTCTGCATCCAACATGGGGCTCGAACTCACAACCCTGAGATCAAGAGTCACACGCTCTACTGACTAAGCCAGCCAGGCACCCCTGCATAGTTTTCTGAGTCATATTAATGTTCTTTCTTTATGCAGGCCCTATTCATGGTGACATATTTAAGAGATGTTTCAGCTTAACTTACTCTCTTTAGATTACTGTTAGACCTAAAAGAGATTTTCAAAAAATACTTGTTGATTGAATGATAGAATATACAGGACATTACAGTGCCTGCTTATGAGTAATATTGAGATTTAAAAGATAATGCAGTGTTATGCTCTTCCATAATGGTATTAGAATATCCATCTGCTAATTACTTGGTCTAGATTTGGTCAGAGTGAGATTCACATATTTGTTTGAAATCAATATAAATATGAATAAATGTCATGTGTAATTCATCTATGCTAATGCTATTTGCAAAAGCAACAAACACATCATTAGATTGGGTGTGGTTCAATTACATTTTTTAGAAACCTTGACTATAATACAGAGGACCTCTGATTATATCCTTAATGTGTAATAATCAGTTTCTACTGGTCTAGTGAGGGCATCTTTTCATTCTAGACATTAAACTATAGTGATATATTGGAAGAAATTAGTTCTGGTGGCTTTGAGTGGTTTCAACAAGAATAATTGGAACACTGTTCCAAAGAGCCTGCACTCTCTAGCTCAGAAACAAATGGCTGCATGTGTGACAATTCTAAATGGTGACATCCTCAGGGAACCCTCTGGCTGATTTCTTATTTTAAATTCAGCTTATGTTGGAAAAAAAAAGAAAACAAAAAAGGGAAGTTGGGTGTTAATATTTTTAATATGGAGAGACAAAGACTTCAATTAAAGATACCACTTATTTTAAACAGATCTAACTAAGAGGAAATGCAAAAGCGATGGTTAGGGGAGCCTCAATACAATGAATAGCTGCTGTCCTGTTGTAAATTCCACTCTTTAAGGTCTTGGATGCCTTTAACTGGTTCCATTTAGGCAGAAAGCACAAGCGAATATCTCTTGTTGTAAACAAAGCAACAGATTTAAGTTAATGCTAATGTGTTCACAGCCAGAGCCAAAAGCTTTTCAGGGTTATTATAACACACTGGGCTCTTAGCCCATCCATCTAAATGTCTAAAGTAGACTAAAGTTATGGATCAGCCCATTGTATACACCATCCCACATGAGAGCCAGATGCTACTGTTTACTGTGCTAGTAACTTTGCCAGCTTCAATGTGAAATCTGAGATTTCTGTTTGGGGTCAATGGAAGTTATAGATTGATTTCTTTGATCATGAATTTCAGCTCCTGCACTCCGGTCTGTTTTGATTAATGCTGATTTTTTAAAACAATCTCTTAAACTTCATTTACACCCAACTGTCTAAACTGTTTAGATGGAGGGCTTCCTCATGAAAACTGTGTTTATTTATTTATCTTTTAGATCTTTGGGTTTGATGTAGGTCTTCAGCATATTTTTTGTCCTTTGTCTTGAGCCTGGAAAAGAAGTCATGAAGTTCTGTTGCATAACACTGCACTTGAAAATACCACTACAACTTTTGAGAAGATTTGGTAGAATAATAGTTCTGTGTATAATGATTTAGGAAAAGATTATCCACTGTCCTCAGTCAGAAAGAAAATTCCATCCTTTAAGACTCAGTATTGGGTTTTGTCAACATTGTTAGATTTTTATTCCTTAATCTTAATTTGATTTGTGCCTTTTGTATGAGATTAAGCTGGTTTTTGAGGAAGTATTGTAAGTAATAATAATATCAACAACAATAGCAACTGCCATATGCTGAGCACTTCCCATATGCTAGACCCTTTACTAACATTTCATTTATTTATGGACATTTCACAGTTGGGAAGGTGAATTGCACTAACACACATGACTTGTCAGCTCAGATTCGAACCAGGTCTTTCTAAGTCTAAAGCTCCATCTCTTATAACTTATGCTATTGTTTCAAGTATAGATTTCTATCGAGTTGTGCACACAAACATAAAGGTTGTGATAAAGATCTTTTTTTAAAAAAAGATTTTATTTATCTATTTGTTGGGGCGGGAGCACGAGCAGGGGGAGTGGTAGGCAGAGAGAGAAGCAGGCTCCCTTTGAGCAGAGAGACTGATACGGGGCTCCATCCCAGGAGCCCGGGATCATGACCTGAGCAGATGCTCAACTGACTGAGCCACCCAGGTTCCCCTAAAGACTTTTTAAAAATCTATAAACAACACACAGATTTGGGGAGGGGGGTGTTGACTTATACCTGAGGAGAGAATGCCTTTATTTTGGATAAGATTTCATTATTTTAATAAATTGTGGTGTGATATGGTTAAAAGATAGGGCAAATGCTTAGGAGTAATAATTACCTCTTATTAGTTCTTCTGTAAGTATCTAGAAGACAGTCCCCACAGCAGGTTCCTAATGAGAATGTCATAATTTGATAAAAATTTGTGGTCCTGGACCTTATTCTTAAAAGCATAGTTCTTTTGACTTTATCCAAAACATGGTAGCTTTGTAGGCAGTTTAACTTGCAGTGAAATGATTAAGGACTTCACCTTTAGGAAGTTACGCTGTAATGCCCTAATAAAAATATTTCACAAAACAATATTACTAGAAGTCTGAAAAAGCACTTTATCATATTTATTATGTTTTTCTCCTTTTGCACATCAGTTCATGTTCCCTAACTTGAGTAGTTAATTGCCCACTTAGCTCAGACTTCTTTATGCTCTTTGAGAGAAGGGCTGTTTTATCTTTGTCTTCCCAGCCACAGTGACTGGTAGGATGTTGTTTATTCACAAAATTGCCATCTACCACAAGGCCCACCTCTCTAAAGGTGTAAGTTTAGTGGTTGAAACTCCAAGTAGGATTTCTTTGACATTTTAAGAGAACACATTGTGGAAAAACAAAACAAAAACCAGAAAACAAAATGTAAGTAATCCAAACTGAACTGCTTGTGTCTTGTTTTTTAGCAAAGCAATTTCACAAATCCTTTCATGCTAGTCATTCAGAATATCCATTGTTGGGGTTTTTGTTTGTGACACTTAAAAGTATACCCTTGAATGTGATATTCAAGTGCTAATGAAAAAATAGACTCCAAAAGTTTCATATGATTAGATCTTTTCTCATCTTGGTGTTGGAATATCAATGCTGCAATTTGTAACTTTTCCTCATATCTTAATATCATTAGTTTTTTTTTAAATTTTACTTATTTTTTATTTAAAAATTTTTTAAAAATTTTATTTATTTATTTATTAGAGAGAGAGGTCAGAGAGAGAAAGAGAGCAAGTACACAGAGGAAGAGGGAGAAGCAGACTCCCCGCTGAGCAGGGCGCCAGGGCTCAGTCCCAGGACCCTGGAATCATGACCTGAGCCGAAGTCAGATGCCTAACTGACTGACCCACCCAGTCGCCCCTATCATTGGGTTTTATAATAACGGAAACATTAAACCATCCCTAATGAAGAATGAAGCTGCGTTGAAAGTAGATTTTGCATCATTTTACAGTCACACAATTATTTTGTTTTGCTCAGAAAGGACTATTGTTCTTTACATTGTACATTTATGCTGACGAAAACTTTGTTGGTATCCATATATAAAACATATTCTTTTTAGTTGTAAAGTTACTTGTAGAATTATACTGTAGAATTTTAAACACCTCATTCTGATATTGTATGGTGTTCAATTTCAGAATAAACTAAATTCCGTAAGAACATTTGGCTCAGATGTTACTAAAAATAATTGTTGCTCTAAAATCTCACACAGGGAATAACATTCCATGGTTTTCTACTTGTTATGCATTTTTGCTTTGTTTTCATTTGGGATTGAAAAGAGGAAATTTAGAAGAAATATTTTAAAAGGAGATGTATTGGTGGTTTATAAGCTCCCCATATGCTGCCTCGGTTAAATCTACATTGTTGCTGTAAAGAGACAACTATATTCTGTTTAGGCACTAACCTGTTTAAATTATTTAAAATTTGATATAGAAAAAGGCAAATCTCCCTAAAAATAGCTAGCACAGTATATGTTAGTTAATCAATGCTTAGCTAGACCAAGTAGGCTGGAAGGACAGAAAATGACCTGTAGCACCCTATATTGTAAGGCAAGTCTCATTTGGACATGGGACAGTTTTGAAAGGTGGTCTTATTTTCAGCTTCAGTCACCAGAGAATTCAATAGAGAGAGCCTTTGCTCTACTGAAGAAAGTCTTGAAATACAGAAATAGAAAAGGTTTGAACCAGAATAAGCCAAACATGAAGTAGTAGGTAAGAAGAGATGACAAGAAGCTGAAGTGGCAATCTTTTCTTTTCTTTTTTAAAGATTTTATTTATTTACTTGACAGAGAGAGACACAGCGAGAAAGGGAACACAAGCAGGGGGAGTGGGAGAGGGAGAAGTAGGCCTCCCTTGGAACAGGGAGCCCGACTCAGGGCTCGATCCCACGACCCTGGGACCATGACCTGAGCCAAAGGCAGACGCTCAACGACTGAGCCACCCAGGCGCTCCTGAAGTGGCAATCTTTTAGACTACAGTAGCTCTAAAACCCAGAACACTAGAATATTGGTTGGATGGATGGCTGACGATTTCTGATTTTAGCAATATCAGGGCAATTTTCCATTATAAATCTGCTAGGACACCAAAGTTCGATTAGTTGAAGCTGTGACTGATAATCACAGTTAATAATTAGTTTTGGTGATACATGATGCATCCAGGGAGCTGTACTTTTTGTTTTTTCTTTTGTGAATGATTTATTGTTTTTTAATATACAATATATTATCCCAAATTCAAAAGATACAAAACAACAAATAAGTTTTTCTTCTTGCCTGGTACTCTAGTTCCCCTCCACAGAGAAACTGCTGTTTTTAGTTCTATGTGTATCTTCTGGTTATTTTCCTTGACTTTATATACATATATCTCTATATATCTTGTTAAACAGAAGTAGTAGCACATTACATACACTATCCTGCTGTCTTTTTTTTTTTTTTTAAGATTTTATTTATTTGACAGAGAGAGAGAGAGAGACAGTGAGAGAGGGAACACAAGCAGGGGGAGCGGGAGAGGGAGAAGCAGGCTTCCTGCCAAGCGGGGAGCCCGATGTGGGACTTGATCCCAGGACCCTGGGATCATGACCTGAGCTGAAGGCAGACGCTTAACGACTGAGCCACCCAGGCGCCCCTATCCTGCTGTCTTGATATTGTTCCATATCAGTACATACAAAGTTACCTTCTTTTTTTTTTTAAAGATTTGTTTATTTGAGAGAGAGAGAGCGCACAAGTGAGGGGAAGGACAAAGGGAAAAGGAGAGAGAATCCCAAGCAGACTCCCTGCTGAGCGTTGAGCCTGACCCTGGGATCATGACTTGAGCTGAAATTGAGAGTTGGTCACTTAACTGACTAAGTCACCCAGGTGTTCCCAAAGTTACCTTTTTCTTGAAACAAATATTTTATTGTGAAAAATTTAAAACATATATAAAATTAGATTGTATAATGAACACCCAGGTATCTATTACCCAGCCTCAATAGACATATAAATATTTTGACAATCTTACGGTGTATTAGACAATATTAAGGGATTTATCATTAATTTTGTTAGGTGTGATTGTAGCCTAGTAGTTATATTGAGAAAGAATTTCCTTATCAATTAGAGATGCATGCTGATGTATTTCTGAGTGAAATGATACATTGTGTGCTGTTTGAGATTTACTTTAAAATATACCGGAAGCGGGGCTTCTGGGTGGTTCAGTCCATTAAGCATCTGCCTGCGGCTCAGGTCATGATCCCAACATCCTGGGATCCAGCCCCACATCAGACTCCCTGCTCAGTGGTGAGCCTGCTTCTCCCTCTCCCTCTGCCCCTCTGCCCCTGCCCTCTCACTCGAGCTTGCTCATTCTTCTCTCTCAAATAAATAAACATATATATATATATATTTTTAAATTAGGTTTGAATTAATGCCAACTTACTTTTTTTAAAAGATTTTATTTATTTATTTGACAGAGAGAGGCACAGCGAGAGAGGGAACACAAGCAGGGGGAGCGGGAGAGGGAGAAGCAGGCTCCCCACGGAGCAGGGAGCCCGATGCGGGGCTTGATCCCAGGACCCTGGGAACATGACCTGAGCCGAAGGCAGATGCCTAACAACTGAGCCACCCAGGTACCCCAAATAAAATATTTTTTAAAAATAAAATATACCAGAAGAAAAAAATATGTGTGGGAGGAACAACTTGAACTAAGATTGGCAAAATGTTGAAGTTGGATGAATGAAAATTCATTATTTCTCTGCTATTGTGTATGTAGGAATAATTCCATAGTAATAAATACATTTGCTAATATGGTTTCATCTATAGGTCCACCTTTTTCTCTGGAGTATTTTATTTTATTTATTTATTTTTTAATATTTTCTTTGTTTATTTGAAAGAGAGAGAGACAGAACACAACCAGGGGGAGAGGCAGAGGGAGAGGGAGAAGCAGGCCTCCCGCTGAGCAGAGAGCCCAACATGGGGCTCAATCCCAGAACCCCGGGATCATGGCCCGAGCTGAAGGCAGATGCTTAAACATCTGAGCCACCCAGGTGCCTCTGGAGTATTTTAAAATAAATCCTAGATATCATGTAATTTTACCCATAAATATTTCAGTATTTATTTCTAAGATATAAGGACTTAAAAAAGAATCACAATACCATTGTCACATGTCAGAAAATTAACAGTAATTCTTTTTTAAAAAAGATTTATGTATTTATTTTAGAGAAAGAGAGGGAGAGAGAGCATGCATGTGAGCAGGGAGGAGGGGCAGAGAGAGAGGGAGAGAGAGAATCCTCCAGCAGACGCCCCGCTGAGCTCAAAGTCTGCTTTGGAGCTCCATCCCAGGACCCTGAGATCATGCCCCAGCTGAAAACAAGAGTCAGCCACTTAACCGACTGAGCTACCCAGGCGCCACAACGATAATTCTTAATATAACCCAGAATCCAGTCTATTTTCCAGTTTCCCTGATTTTCTCAAAAGTATCTTTTTATAGTTGTTTTGTTTGAATAAGGAGTCAAGTTGGGTCCACATATGACATCCATTAAAACTCTTTTAAACTTTAGTATTTCTTTTCCTTAAAAAGAAGTCATTCATTTATTTAAAAAACTAGATTTTTATCCTGTAGAAGACCCCGCTTTCTGGATTTGACGGTCTCTTCCAGGTGCTATTCCACTTGTTCCTCTATTCCTTGTATTTGAGGCTTGAAGAAGTTCATGTTGAATATTTTTGGCAAGAATTCTTTCTAAGTGGTTCTTGTGTTCTTGCTTCACCTCGGGAGGCTCATACATCTCATGTTTCACTTTTGAGTGATTCGAAGATTGAGCAAAAGATTTGGGTGGTATCAACCTGATCTGCCTGTATAAAGTTTCCCATTAACATTTCATCTAATGTTTTTGGCATCCAGTGATTATTTTTGCTTTAGTCCATTATTCCATTAAGTGTTATAAATTGATTTTCTAATTCTTCCATTCATTTTGCATTTATTACCTGGGATTGTTCAACAAAGACATTTCCCTCATCAACTTTTTGATTAGCCTAAATAGAGTTGGTTTATTCTTTTTAAAGACCATATAGCATTTTATTGTACCATAATTTAACTGGTCCCCTATTTTTGGATATTTAGAATTTTTTTAAGTAAACTCTACTGCCATTGTGGGGCTCCAACTCACGACCCCAAAATCAAGAGTCATACGCTCCACTGACTGAGCTAGCCAGGCACCCCTTAGAATGTTTCTTTTTCTATTTCTTTATTTAAATATTTTTTCTTATTGTATGACCTCATATACTTATGTATTTATAGTGAATAGTAAACTTTGGAATTTTAAGAGAGTTATATTTTAATTGAAAATTATTGGATTTTTACTTTCTGCATGTTAGTTTAGTGTAAATATGAGAGTTAGAGTCAGACAGACCTTATTTTGACCCTGGATCACTTATTAATCATAGGAACTTGGGCAAGTTACTTATTCTTTCTAAGACTTATATACTGGGAATAATAATAATAATATCTGACTCCTTGATTGTTTTAAGGAGTAAATAAAATAATCTATCAAAATGCTTTGTATAGTGCCTATCATACAGTGTGTTGAATAGGATGAACTTTTTCTTAATATTTGAGGATTAAATGAAATAACATATGCAAAGTCCATTGTACAGGACCTGGGAAATAGATGTTCAATAAATAGGGCTACTCTTTTCCCTTTCTTCACTTTTCCCTCAGTAATGAAGATTATTCTTTCTCCTGATTGTTTTCAGGAATTAAAAAAAAAAAATAGATGTCAACTGCCCCGGCGCACCTGGGTGGCTCAGTCGGGTAAGCGTCTGCATTTGGCTCAGGTCATGATCCCAGGGTCTGGGATTGAGCCCTGAGTCTTCGGGGCTGAACAGGGAGCCTGCTTCTTCCTCTCGCTCTGCTGCTCCCCTTGCTTATGCGCACTTGCTCTCTCTCTCTCTCTGTCAAATAAATAAATAAAATCTTAAAAAAAAAAAAAAAGATGTCAGCTGCCCTGAGTAAATTTTGGCTGAGAGAGATCATTTTGTAATTCTGCTATTAGCTTTTCTGGAGACCCACCAGGACTTGTTTGGGTCACAGCTCCCTATCCCAGGAAGCCATCTTGCATACTGAGAAATGCTAATTTTCAGACCATCTCAGTCCAGAAGGGACCAGGTAGAATGCAAACAACACTGCATTTTAACTTTGAGCTGTGGAAATACTGTTCCTCTTCTCTGCCTTGCGTTCCCTGCCTTATCCATGGTTTCCATCTCAGTTTTAGGATTAAAGAGTTAGCCTGATGTAACTCTGTGTCTGTTTTATTCCCTGTGCTCTGTCTAAACTCAGTGTGGGAATTAAAGCTAAATAGAATTGGGGCACTTGGCTGGTTCAGTCAGTGGAGTGTGCGACTCTTGATCTTGGGGTTGTGAGTTTGAGCCCCACGTTGGGTGTGGAGATTACTAAAAAAAAAACTAAATAGAATCATGATAAATTAATTTTCCCATCAAACTTTGGAATAAATGGCATTTGCCTGAAAGTTGAAAGCTGACTTATTTTTTTCTAGCAACTCATGAGAATTACTATTTTTCCTGCTCTCTTGGTATTTCTCTCTTCCATATATTCCTCATCTTTGTAATATCTTAAGGCCTTAGCTTTATTCTTCCACTTTCCTCTATCAAATCATGGCCAGTCTTTCCTCTTTCCCTTATGGACTTCAGGCTTCTAGCAGCCCCTCTTCTCACTTTCTGCCTTCATCCTATAACCTTTCAATCTTAGAAGCACCATGTGTCTGTGAAGTAAGGAAACACTTTCCACCACTCCTCCTTATCTGTGTGATTGATAAAGCTGGGATTTCTTGGCATTACCTTATTTCTTTTTCCTGTGTTCCTATGTAATACCTGACAAGCACTGTACTTTTGTTCACTAGTCCCAAGTTTTTAGATATGCAGAATGCAAAATGGATAAGTGATTTGAAAAGATGTGTTGAAGATAATAACACAGAGCCAGCATTGCAGACTGGAAAAACCACTTGGCTCCCTGATGCTCAGGATCAGGCTGTTTTTCAATGAAATCTGCTGAAGGGGCACATACATATTTTAGTAACAGCCCCGTCATTTTAATGATACTCTTTCTATCTATTTTGATAGATGGATATCATGAAACATGGGCTGAGTCTTTAAAGAGTGATGAGACTATATATATTTTTAAGATACTACATTTTTAAAAAAGATTTTATTTATTTATTTGACAGAGAGAGAGACAGTGAGAGAGGGAACACAAGCAGGGGGAGTGGGAGAGGGAGAAGCAGGCTTCCCGCAGAGCAGGGAGCCCGATGAGGGGCTCGATCCCAGGAACCTAGGATCATGACCTGAGCTGAAGGCAGACACTTAACGACTGAGCCACCCAGGAGCCCCAAGATACTACATATTTTGACAAATCTGAATGACTTCTTCAGTATTAAAGGGTGGTTTGGTTAAGATAAATGCTATTTGGGGGCGCGTGGGTGGCTCAGTCAGTTAAATGTCTGACTTTTGATTTCGACTCGGGTCATGATCTCGAGGGTCATGAGATTGATTCCCGAGCTGAGTGTGGAGCCTGCTTAAGATTCTCTCTCTCTCCCTCTGTCTCCCCCAGCCAATCTCTCTCTCTTAAATAAATAAATAAATAAATAAATAAATAAATAAATCTTAAAAAAAGGATAAATGCTATGTGGTGAATTAAGATTTGGAGCATCACAAACTCCACAGAATGGCACTACTTAAGTAAAAAGTTACAGTATAAAGCAGAAAAAGAAATCAAGAACAGGGAGGCTGCTTATTTTTTCAATTATCTTACAATTAACCCATGACGAGTTAGTTCAGATTTCAGTGACCACCTTTAATAATGATCCATGTCTGCTCTTCATCTTGGGCATAGAGATTGTTTTCTTTTAATTGAAGAATGACTTAAAAAAATTTTATGTAATAGTTGAAATTTTGCCTTGCTCATTCGCTGTACCTGTGACTGCTTCAGGGGAAAAACCTGTTAAACCATGCCTATTTCTGATCTTTCTCTGCTGGTTTTGCACTCCCCCTTGCATGCTGGGCAATGGGTTGTTGTTGACAACCTGTGAAGGAAAGTAGTTTTCCTCTTGCTCTCACGTATTCACTCAACAACAGTTTATTAAGCGACTCTTAGGTGCTAGGTCTGGTGCTTTGTGCTGCAGGCACAAAGATGAGGAAGACATGGTCCTGGTGTCATGGCAGGCACTAGATCAAGCATCTCTGCCTGGCACCGACTGGGTTCCCTGAGTGTGCTCTGTGGTCTCTCCTGGGGCCCTACCTCAGCTGTTGAGTAAGAATCTTGGGATAAGCTCACGAATCAGCATTTTCATCAAATGAGTCTTAGGCATTGGCCCAGAGCATGGTAGGAGTCAGGTGGTTCAGGGGAAGAGGGGCAGCTAGCGTGCCACGGATTGCTTCTTTTAGAGAGAGCTTTCTACTCAGCATTAATATTTCTGGGCGGCTCCTCAGGACGGAAATGCCTTTCTGGCTCGAAGGCGCTTCCCCTGGAGGAGGCAGGCTGAAGGATTAGTAGAAAGGCTTCTGGGAATGGTGTGAATTCTTTCAGAAAGTCATGGTCCTGGAGTGAGGGGTAGTGATCTGGGTTAGGTTGGAAGGATAAGGGCCAAGGATTTGGATCCCAAGAGGATTCATAATTTTGTTCCTACAGTGTCCAAGGGGGAGAATACAGCTGACAGCTAATGTTGTGAGGATTCATTTAAGGAGAGAAAAATGCAGACATAAAACTTTAAGAGCTAACACATATACAATGCCTTGCTATGCCTAGCTTCTGTTCCAGGTACTTTATATATGTTAATTCATTCAATACTAACAACAGTTTTATGAGGTAGGTGCCAGTTCTAGGGTCTTCGTTTTACAAATGAAGAAACAGAGAGGTTATGTAATATTCAAAGTCCTCCAGCAGAGCCAGGATTTTAACACAGATAGGTGTGGAGCAGAATATAATCTCATCACCACTGTTGCCACTGCCTCTCAGAAGCATCGTCGCTGGAAACGGTAAAAGCAGAAGTATACACCTTTCATACTGTTCTACTTGAGTGTTGACTTCTTTCAGCTCGTCACCAAATAATACCCATCTTCCCTCATGGGCCACACAAAGAACATTTGTGGAAACCCTGACAACTGCCCTCTTAAATGCCTTCAAACCTGGTTTCTTCTGTTTTAGAGAAGAAATGACATGCTTCTTTTTGTTGTTACCTTATAATCTAGATGCCTGTGAAAATCCCCTTTACAGTAGATCTGGTCCTTCATTTCACTGCCTGGAGTGAAGACTGGCTGCACTATTTTTAGAGACAAACCCACAACATTTTAGCCTTTAAGCCAGTGTGTGATATAAAAAAAATTTTGCAGGCCCTATTTAGAAGGATAAACAACTTTTCAGTTTTTTAAATTTGTTTTAATATCGGATTGGGTATCTAAAGGCTTTTGTGTGTGTATTCAGTAATGTGGTAATTATTAACAAATATAAAAAATGGTAACAAGGAAGAAGACATTTTAACTGCATTTGAACTTCTGACATGAAGAGTTATTTAACTTGAATTCTTTTTCAGGAGCTATTTAACTTTTTGCATCTTGTACCAGATGACTGAGACTGGGTTTATAAACTGATCTAAAGATGTCCTGAGTTAGAAGCAAGTCAGTGAACTATGAGATGTCTCTCTCTCTTTCTCTCTTTTTTGAAATTTTGCTCCAGTGGCCTGGCAACTTAACCTTTTTTCCTGGTCTCCTTGTTGAAAGAGCTACATCCACAAAACGTTATCTTACCGACCAAATCATTCTCAGGTATAGTTTGTTGCATAAACACTTACTCGTTCACTCAGCCAATACCCTTGCCTACCTGTGCTAGCACTGATAGATTTACCGAAGGGCATGGCTATTTCTGGCTATGAAAAGATGCATAAACCTCTTATAAATCAGGAATCACTATGGATCCACTGAATATCCAAACCCCAATGCTTTTCATTAGTTTAAATCTAATTATTTTTGATTAAAAATACTATGTGCTTCATGGGCTCCTGGGTGGCTCAGTCGGCTAAGCGTATGCTTTTGGCTCAGGTCATGATCCCAGAGTCCTGGGATGGAGTCCCCCGTCAGGCTCCCTGCTCCGCAAGGAGACTGCTTCTTCTTCTGTCCCTCCACCCACTCATTTTCTCTCTCTCTCTCTCAAATAAAAATAAATAAAATCTTTAAAAAATAGTATGTGCTTTTTAATTTTTTTAAGATTTTATTTATTTATTTGACAGAGAGAGACACAGAGAGAGAGGGAACACAAGCAGGGGGAGTGGGAGAGGGAGAAGCAGGCTTCCTGCTGAGCAGGGAGCCCGATGCGGGGCTCGATCCCAGGACCTTGGGATTATGACCTGAGCCAAAGGCTGACGCTTAACGACTGAGCCACTAGGCGCCCCTAGTATGTGCTGCTTATAAGAAAATCCAATAGAGCAAGACCTGTTTGAAGTAAAAGGTGAATGACCCTCAAATTATTTTCAGTGTCAACAGATATCTGGTGCTTCTTTTAAAATAACATTCCTACTGAAGAAAGCAATAGTTTCAACTTGTGGAAACTAGAGTTGTGATTCCTGAGTAATTTCTTTACTTTTACCTACTCAGAGATTATATTAGTTTCTTATTGCTCCTGTAACAAATTTCCACAAATTCAGTGGCCAACACAAAAATATGACTTTATATTCTGAAGATCAGAGGTCCCTAAATGGGTTTCATTCACTGGGCTGAAACCAAGGTGTTGGCAGGGCTGTGGTTCCTCTGAAGACTGTAGGAGAGGTTTTGTTTCCTTGCCTTTTCCAAATTGTAAATGTTACCTGCATTTCTTGGCTCCTGACCCCACCCTCCATGTCCAAAGAACGTCACTTCAGCCTCTGGTTCTGTCACTATGTGGCTTTCTTCCTTGTTGACCTTCTTGTCTCCCTCTTATAAGAATCCTACCTGGATGATCTTTCCACGTCAAAAATCCTTAGTTGAATCACATTAGAGAAGTCCCTTTTGCCATATGTGGTAACATTCACAGATTCTAAGAATTAAGATGTGGATGTCTTTGGGGAGAGGGCATTATCAAGCCTACTGCAGAGATGTGTAACTCGTTGCTAAGGGATTTTGTATGGGAGAAATGCAAATTAGCACTTCTCCTTCAACTTTTCTTTCTGTTTTCATCCAAATACCAGAAGCTCCATTATGGTCTTAGATTTGAATTATCTGAGAACACCTGACAGTGATGTGAAGAGTGTCCTAGAGCAACATTTTCCAAATTGAAGCTCTCGTGGTGCACAAAATGTTAAGAGATACTCTATGTTAAAAAGTGTTCTGCATCAAATAAGATTTAAAAACATTGCATGCTCCATCCCACCCACTTTCATCTTTAATATACATTAGCTTATGAGAAAGGTCCTGAGAATTCTTGCTATTGTCTGTGATTCCACATGTATTTTATAATGAAATCTTTTATTTCTTTTTTTTTTTAAGATTTATTTATTTATTTGACAGGGAGAGACACAGAGAGAGAGGGAACACAAGCAGGGGGAGTGGGAGAGGGAGAAGCAGGCTTCCCGCTGAGCAGGGAGCCTGATGCAGGGCTCGATTCCAGAACCCTGAGATCATGACCTGAGCCGAAGGCAGACGCTTAAGGACTGAGCCACTCAGGCTCCCCTCTTTCCTTTCTTTTTAAAAAGAATGCCTATTAATCATCTTCTCAAGGAAAGCAATGTTTTATGTTTGGGAAATGTTGTCCTTAATGCATCTTTCATTCTAAAACTTTACTATATTGCCCTGAAAAAAGAAATAAAAGGGTATATTTAAGGTTACTCTAAATATCTCCTAAATGGCATCTTTCCTATTTTAATCTTCTTTCTCTACTACCTATGTTGAACTTAGTTTCTTTAGACTTGAAAGCAACCAACTTCCATAATTTGAATTAAGGTTAAGAATAGCTTTATATTTCTAGAAATAAATTTGAATAATATTACATGCAAGCAAAAAATCTTGTGACTATGACAGCACAAGCAAAATTGTTTCGAAAAGTAAGATAATGTCAATGTTTTTCAAGGTGTATAGAAAAATGTACTATTGTGACTCTCAGAATCACAGGACTGACACACATCAACTTCTTTAAAAAATTGTATTTATCCTTTTCCTATTTTGGGAACATATTTCCTCTAACGTGGTCCACATTGGTACCATGACGAATGCTCGTTCTCCTCAGAGCTCCCCACAATGGTGTGAAGACATCTTTAGCCTCCTCTGTTGGGTTCGTGGTCAGATAGCCCTTAGCGTAGGTTGGCAGTTCAATCTTTGCCAGATAAGACTTTTTTTTTTTTTAAAGTAAGCTTTTGAAAGTAAGCTTACTTTTTTAAGGTAAGACTTGAACTCATGACCCCCAAGATCAAGAGTTGCATGCTCTACTGACTGAGCCAGCCAGGCACCCCATAAGATAAGACTTTCATTGCACTTCTTTGTCCCTTCTTAGGACATTGATTATATTTTCTGATACTTTGTTAGTTACATGCATGTTATGGCTTATACGCCCAAAGTAAAGTTCTTAAGGGTAGGAGCCATCACTATATTCCTCATGATGCCTGGCTCAGTGCTTTCCTCTCTGTAGAAACTGGAACAATGTTTGTCAATGGATGATTCAGTGAATGAATGAATGCATTAACTTAGGATGGAAATATCAGGTGTGTACTACAAACACTACAATTTGGGGAAACTCACAAAGATATATATAAAGTAAGGAAAAAGCTAAATTAATAATAGGTAAGATAACTAAGGCAAAGGAAGGATAAAAGTTAGAAAGTAAAATGGATTTAGGAGTGAGCCTAGTTCTGAAAGACATATGCCATAAAATCTAATGCATTTGTAAGGGGGGACATTAATTTGGTACTAAGCTTACTAAGAGCCTATGAAGGAAGAAGTTGTTTTTTTGATTTTCAGTATCTAGATAATTTTAATGTCAGTTGCTGACATGAAACATAGCTATTCTTAGAACGAGGATCAGAGAGAAATTCTTCCCATGAGATATTGGAAGGAGTTTACTGTATAGTATGAAGAATATTGCATTCAACTCATCTTTACACTAAACACAGCAATGCATTTCAGAGAGAATTTCTTATATTACCCTTGGTTTATACTGATAGCATCCCCACCATCACGGCATAACCAAATAAGGAGTACAGCTGTAGAAAGGGATAAACAGTGGTTCATGAACTCCTGTTATGCTAACAAAATTGCAAAACAGCTATGAAACTTCTTTGTTCCCCCAAATCTCTAATTAGCAACTAATGTGAGTATAAAATTTCACTAGCAGGGAAAAGAAACTCATATGGAATAATGCAACATCTATTGCCTAATTGTTAGAATAAATAAATTGTAGTCAGTCTTTATAATCAATTATCTGAAGGTGGGGCTCAAATATTGGTGACCATCATTTACTTAAGGTGTTTTTTGCCTGTTCTCTGTATAAAATACTACAGAGTACAACAAATCGGACTAGTTGTTAAACAACAGGGAAAAGTCAGTTAAACAGAATATATTTCTTCCTTAGGTTGCAATTTAAGTTCCTTTTCAGTAGAAGGAAACTGACTCTAGTGAGAATTCACAGATACCAATTATCCCAGAAAATGATGACTTAAAAGAAAGGTGTGAGAATAGAAACCAATTAAAGAAGGGCAGGCACCTGGAGCCCTCTCTAGGGAAAGGGAAAGTTGGATGGAAGTGTTGTAACTGCAGGGATGTGATAGATGGAAATAGCACGTCTTCTGGGAAATTAACTGACACGCACTCCCCTTCTTATGTGCCTGTTTGGATTGGAAACTGCCAGCATGTCACAGAGGCACCACCGGGGTCGGTTTGGAAATACCTGTCAACAGCCATCAATTTACTGAAAAGAGTTTATAGGAATGTGGGATTCCCAAAAGTTATTTTTAAATCTTGGGAATTTTCTTGGAATGTTGTCTTAACACTGGAGGTTCTGAGGCTAGGATAAAAACTTGCCCTGACCTCCTTGACCTGACTTTTGGTGTTGGGGCTGATAAGGGTGGCCAGCCAGATCGAGGATGGCAAATAAGGCTTCTTATTTGGTTTCCAATTCCTTTGAGTCTCCATGACTTTACACTGACTCACATTTAAGGGTTTTGTTAAGTCTATATAAGAAATTGTAATCCTGACCTGCAAAATACTTCTTGTTCCCCATCTCTCTTCTTCCCTTTACTTCTTTTTTTTAATTTTTATTTTTAAAGATTTTATTTATTTATTTAACAGAGAGAGACACAGTGAGAGAGGGAACACAAGCAGGGGGAAAGGAAGAGGGAGAAGCAGGCTCCCCGCAGAGCAGGGAGCCCGATGCGGGGCTCAATCCCAGGACCCCGGGATCATGACCTGAGCCGAAGGCAGACGCTTAACGACTGAGCCACCCAGGCGCCCCTTCCCTTT